>NW_008672131.1:4876-32006 GCF_000695815.1 Acanthisitta chloris | reverse complement strand
GTATGCCAAAAATAGCCAAATACATTCTGGTGAGAGTTTTGGGTGGTGATGTCAAGAATCACTTTGTGGTTAAAAGTTTAAGATTCGGAGTGTGGAAGCTTAATTTTTTTCAGATTTGTAATATAGGGCTTTTGATCTCTTTGCCTGCTGTTGTCATGGAGCCCCCAAATATCTGATCCAAGATAGACTTACTTGGTTAAGTTTGTAAAAATTGTCATGTTGCACTGTAGAAACAGGTATGTAACTCTCCTGAAACTCAGTGTTGGTAGCTCCTCTTCCAAATTACTGCCCTTGAATAATTTTGGGGGATGGTGGCTTAATTTTTGTCACATACCACTTATACAATCCCTTCAGTACTCATCTTGCCATCTTGATACAAGGTTGATTTATTGTTCATGTATTCCCTGAGCAACCCTAACAGGCTTCTTGCCAGTCTCTCTGGAGCATATTGATGTTGTTACTGGACATTGAGGAGCATCTAGACAGTAACCAAGGTAACTTTTTTGCTGAATAGACTGTGCCTACTTTGTGAGGTATAGCAAACTCTAGGGAAAAAAAGATTTGTGTAGTTTTCTCCTATTCATGGTGACCTGTGTGCAGTTGATAACCTACTTATTCTGACCCCAGAGTTCCTTATCCCTAGGTTTTTAAAATCAAATGTTTCATTCTGATTTTTCTTTCCATTTTACATTTGAGACAAGCGAAACAAAATTTCAACATAGAGTGTAAAACCTCCCTCTTTTTTTGTTTAACTGTTATGAGTCAGCTACACACCTTATGCAAACACCTTTTTTTTAATGTAATCAAAACAAGGATCATTCCCACTCACTGTTTTATGGCTCTGAGAATTCGCAAGGGGTAAGGTATTGTTTTTGTGATGATTGAAGGTTGTAAAAAGCATGTGATGCTTTTTCTTTATGCCAGGTTCAAATTGTCCTGGACACATCCTACAGCCTTGTAGTGTGTGTGTGTACAACTGTGAAATCTGACAATGTTTCAGCCTTTTACAAGGTTTTCCTACTATTGTATGAGTAGAAACATGTTAACTAAACCTATCTATGAGTAACTGGCAGTAGATAACCTTGCCAGGGTGGGGTATTTTCCTTGTGGTTTGTATTTTTTGCTTGGTTAGTTGGGTTTTTATGGGGGCTTTTTTTTGAGCCTTCAAGCAACTAAATAATGAAAATATATGTGTGTCTCCTCAAGAAGAAATGTTCTGGGTTTGACATAGAGTAAGAAATGACCCCGGGATAAGCCTGTATGGAAAGTTTTGTTTCTTTAGATGGAGTAAAAGAAACTTGACTGAAAAGCCACAGTCAGCAGGAGCTATAGCAGTTAGTTGAGAAATGTACCATAAACAGTGATGTTTCAAATGTACCATAAACAATGGTGTTTCTCAAACAGGTTTCCGATACACAAACATTTGAGCTTGTTAAGATTTGATTTAATGTAGTTTATTTGTAAATTTCTTTTAGGAAAAGAGTAGCTTTTGGGTTTTTTTCATTTGGGATTAGATTTAAGAGTTAGAGCTGGAGAAAATGGAACTGAAGGCTGCTCAGCTTTCCCTGTTACCTTTATTCTTTCTGTTTTCAGTTACAAAACTTGAATGGGACTTACTATTAAGCAGATATAACTCTGCTTTGCCTTTTCTCTCCCTATAATTATTTTCTGTTTTAATTTTCACATGTTGAATAACATGAGAGTAAAGAATTGTGCAGGTCTTTGCATGAACACTTTATATAGAGACACCTGTAAATTCATGTGGGGTCAGATCCTCATTTCCATAGCAGCAGGACAGACTCTTGGTGTAGATGTACTTCAGTATACATCCAAACTGAAGCTCACCCTGACTGCAAAGGTAATGCCCTGAGGAGTATTTGCACAAGCATGAGGCCTGAGGGGGATGGAGGTTTCAAGAGGGGATGGTATTCCCATCCTTGCCCTTTCTCCATTGAAGACTCTGAGCTGTAGGGAGTGGGAAATAGCTGAGAGTCAGGAGGTGCAGTTGGAGATGGACCATGTCTTCACACCAGACTCCTGTGGGTGATGGAAGATGCTACTCCAGATGGTCTGGGTAAGAAGGAATGATGTCTCCTGCTCAGCACCACACACTGAATATGTGCCAGGAGGTGAATGGTGCTAACTAGATCTGAGTTTTGCAACCTGAATTGTGCAGACGTTAAACAGGCTGTCAGCTGGATAAACCATTGGATTTTTAAAATATGTTCTTAAAAAAAAAAAAAAGTGATTCTTGTAAAACTGAGTTAATTCAAAATTTTCCCTGTGAAGAGAGTGTTAAAAGGTTTATCACTCTGTATAAAATCTCTGTCCTGGTTTACACATGACTTTTCCTTCTATTAAACATTTCTCTTTAATGCTCTTATCTCAGTGTGCCTTCTGGGCTGATGTGTAACATACAGCAAAGGGAGCATACTTATTTGGAAGAAACACTTCATTCTGGAAGAGATTTTCAAGTGCTTAACTTAAAAACTGCAGCAGAGAATTGACTGGGCTGATAGGAGATTTGCAAAGTTATGATTTGCTAGGCCTATTTCTTCGTGCTGACTTAGCAATACTTTTCATTAAGTAAGGGAAAGGATTCCTGCAGTTCCCTAAGCTTTTGCTAGCTATATTAGTGACTTATAAACAGTTTATTTGAATCATCATAGCATTATCTTGCAGCTGATAATTGACTTGATGTTGGAATCGGATCACAGCCTATTACCAAGCTCTTCCAGGGCAAAAAGTTTGGAACCTCAGCCAGTGTTAGATGTCTAGATTGAAGGCTTAGTTGCTGAAACTCTACAAAGATGGAAAATAAAGAGCAAAGTACAATTCTGTATTTCATAGGTTAGGATATATCTGAAATATGCTATTACATATAATCATAAATTTCCCACACTTCTATTTAATCACAGTTAAGGAGATGTTCTTTTGACACAGAAACCTGTGAGCATACAGTGTGTTACGAGGGCACACACATGTTTTTCCTGAGGGTTGGTCAAGTGAGGACAACACAACTGTGAACTGCAGTCTCAAAATGCTGTCCAGAAGGCAGTTTATTCCTGAGAGGTATCAGTAAAGATAATTTCAGTAGAGATAAGGAAGTGTGAATGTAGTGAAACTACCCGGAGGCAGGAGAAACCTCATCCAGAATATTATACACAGTTGTAGTATCATTTATGAAAGATCAGTGCAAAGAAAGCAAAGGGCTGTTGGGTTGACCAAGAGAAAGAAAAAACTGTTTCCTTGATACTCTTAACCAGGAAAATAAGGATATTGTGGGAATATGAGTACTGTCTGTAAAGACATCAAAAATACAGCAGAGTGCTTCTAATCACCACAGACAAGACCTGAAACAGGCTGTCTTTCATATGAAAAATACAGCAGAGTGCTTCTAATCAACACAGACAAGACCTGAAACAGGCTCTCTTTCATAAGGGGAAACCTCAGTGTGCCTTTTAGGAGAGACTTTGATAATTTATGACAGCATTTGTATCATACAACTAGTTAGACTGTCAGATACAGGTACTGTGTGTGCTTGTGCCAGGCACAACCCACCACACCATGTATTTCTTCTGCCCAATAGATAGATACTTAAATATTATAAAAATGTTAAATAGCTACAATTGTATTGAAGTTCTTTGATTTAAGTAAGGAGTTGATGTCATTACAGAGTCTAAGGAACTAGATAACTATTTTAATCACATGAAAATGATTTCATGTGCATATGCAGATGTTTATGTATCGAAATAAACAAACACCATATTATAACTGTTTTGTTGCAAACTATACATGTCATATTTCAGTGCAGGATATTATAACTGTTTTGTTGCAAACTATGCATGTAATATTTTAGTGCAGATATTCCAAAAAATTGTATAAGGAGCTCCAGAAATGCAAATCTAAAAATGTGTGTAGGTGCTCTATGTTGCTTGGTTTAGGCTTTCTGAATGATTCCAGATTAATCAGTTTGTCTGCCTTAATTTAGAATTCAGGTGTCGAGATTTGAGCCTCATTTAATTTCTGTTCTGTGATTATGGCAGTAAACAGATTGGAAGGGGATTTGAGGTAGGTGGTCCATCAAAAAGTGTTCCTGTTCTGGTACAGGATGTGCTTTGGGACTGCACCTTGATTTTAGTTTAGTTACTTCTTTCCCTCACAGGACACTGAGGGAAGATTAAAAATTACATACACTGTTCTGAAAACCTTTTTTCTTTTACTCTTTCCTTTACTCCCAATGGCACGTGGTCTTGTGCTAACTATGGTAGAGCACAGGGGGATAGATGCAGATGATAGGTATTTAATAGCATGTGAGATAGATCTATTTTTTAAATCAATGTCAGACTTTACTGTTACAATGTACTGATTAGTGTAACAATGTCAACGTTTTAATGAATATAAAATCTTAAAACTAGCTGGCTTGCATTCTCTTGTTCTTTGTGGGAGGCTGCCCCCAAATTTTCCTCCAACCTCATCTGCTATGACACATCACAGCCTGTTCATATGCGTGTGGGGGATTGTTGCCAGCATGTCTGTTAGCTGTTCTGCTCCTCTTTCCCAGTGTTCCTAGGCAAAGAACGTCTTACTCCGAAGTTTTAATAGACCTAATTGTTAGAGTTTTCTTTTGCAACACTTTTTCTTAATTTCCAGGGTCATTTTCTGTACCACTTCTAGTCTGGATTCCTCCTCCTTGAACACAGGTGGCCAGAATTGTATGAGATGTTTCAGGTGAAGTCTTAGCAGAGCATTGTACAAAGTCTTTAATATGTCTTAATTGTAATTGAAAAATTTTACATGGGAGTAAGCATTTAGTCTCTCAGTCAATCAATACTTTTTTTATTAGCAGGTACATCATTATTAGGGCCATGGTGAGGCTGTGACTACTCAGATGTTTTCTATGTTACCTTTCTGTCTGAAAAGTCTTCAAATAATCTTGTTTATTGGCATAATGGATCTGCTTTTTCATTTTGAAATGGGCACAGTTTTATTTGACAAATTCCTTATAGATTATCTGGGCAGTTTCTAATTTTATTATAATGATCCTAATATTGTTGTCTAAGGATCATGACCCTACATAACTTTTACTAAAGATTTCTTCAGGGTAATTACTGTGACGGTGCAGGAGAGAAGATGATTTTGGTGTGGAAGTGTATTGTACTTCCATGAGACTTCTGAACTAGGCTGTAGTTCTATATGGTTTTTTGTCAGTATGTTTTACAATGATGTACTAGAGAACTTCTAGAGCACTCCTGAGTATCCAGTTTCAATTCCTGGAGCTCTATCACTGTTCTGACATCTCACCTTCATGCCTACATTGGAAGTGATTGATGATCACCTGTGAAACAGTTGGGCATTGTAAAGCAAGTTGATTTTCTCCTCTGTGCTTTGTGGTCAGAGATTTGCCATAAGGAGTGTTTCCTTTTTCTAAGAAGTCTTTGGAGGTCTTGTTTTTAATGACCAAAATGCAGGTCAATAATCTGAGCTCAGAACTGGACACCTTTGGGTTTAGTATAGAGCATGTGAAAAGAGCAGCACCTTCAAAGGCTTTCCTGAATTCTGGCTTGCTTTTGGCAGAGGCTTCCAAAACCACACAGGTGCTACCTTGTTCTCTTGAACCCTGTGATATGTGCTTTAGAATTCAGTAGGTAGAAATATTCGTTGTTTGATTTTGGTTTAAGACATTGCAGTGGAAAATTTACATTAAGGGAGGATCTACAATGCAGGATACCAGAATTTCTCAGGGCGAGGTGTCTGGGGAAGAATTAGTCTGTTCTGGCCTTCTGTAAAAACATTTTATTTCCATGACTAAATGTGGGTCTAGGAGGCAAGTTTGTGGCCTCCTGAGAAGCATTATTTAAAACTTGAGTGGATTGCCTAGATTAATTTGCTGAGATTGCAACCATGTTGTATGAGGTGCTGCTGAAACAGCAGCTTGTCCTGGAGCTCTTGTCCTGGAGGTGTGTAGTATAAACATGACTAAGAATTATTGTCTGAATAACACAAGGGGTGGGAGGGGTGACAGGCACAGAGAGAAGTAACAAGATTTATTCAAGTGCTGAAAAAGTTCTTTTCAAGGAATAAGAGGAAATACACCTGCCATTCCAAGCACCTTAGTCTCATGCAAGTATGGTACTTATCTTGTCATTTCAACACCCTGTGTTTAAAATACTGCAAATATTGCCTGGTTGGCTTTTTCCTTTGTTGAGAGAGAATGGACTCATTGAATTAGGAACCCTGCCCTCACATTACATCCAACCTTATCTATGTCCCCAGATAATATGTCCTTTACTGATTAACAGCTACAGCACCGAATTGCCTTTGCTGCCAGGAGAGAAAGCCTTAAAAAAAAAAAAGAATCATAGAATCAACTGGGCTGGAAGAGACCTCAAGGATCATCGCGTCCAACCCTACCATGGTCACTAGTCCATGGCACTAAGTGCCACATCCAGTCTCAGCTTGAAAACCTCCAGGGATGGGGAATCCACCACCTCCCTGGGCAGCACATTCCAATGCCTGAGCACTCTCTCCCTAAAAAATCTCTTCCTAATATCTAACCTAACCCTCCCCTGGCAGAGCTTGAGTCTGTGCCCTCTTGTCCTGCTGCTGGTTGCCTGGGAGAAGAGACCAACCCCCACCTGACTCCAACCTCCTGTCAGGGAGTTGCAGAGGGTGAGAAGGTCTCCCCTGAGCCTCCTCTTCTCCAGGCTGAACACCCCCAGCTCCCTCAGCCTCTCCTCATGGCACTTGTGCTCCAGTCCCTTCACCAGCCTCGTTGCTCTTCTCTGGACCTGCTCCAGCACCTCAGTAAGCCATTGTGCTTCTCACTTTCTTGAATGCATTTATATTGCACAGTCCATGATTTTTCTGTTCTGTAGTCTTCAGTTTCTGGGCCCAATCCTGTTTCTCCTCAGGTCCACATCAAGGCTGAAGAAGGCATGTGCTCTTGGGAGAGGCATGTGGTGACATGGGTATTGCTGGGACAATCTGAAATCATTGTTTTGGGGGAAGGAAGCATAAGGGTGCTGCTAATCATTTTGGGACCCACCCGTACTGACAAGCCCAGGTAATTTTCACGTTAGAGTGGTGAGACCTTAGGAGAATTGTTGCCTTGCACCTGAGATCACATCCTCCCTTGGGCTCTCCAAGGTGTACCAGCTGGGTGTGTGTGTGTGGTGACTCTCAGCCATTTAGTGATTTTGAGCTGTAGCTCCTCAGGTGAAGAACAATGGCTACTTCAATACTAGAAGAGCTGTTTAAGATTATACCTTCAACTGCTGTTTTGTAGACATGATTATGCAAATCCATTTTGAAGCCTGGACTTAGTGAGTGGATAACACTGTACCACTTATACATCACTTATATCCTCACTCAGGGAACCAACCTGACTAGGAAGCTGGCAAGAAATTTAATACAGACTTGAGTGGGTACTTGGGAAACCTTCCTGTAAGATTATACATTTTGTACACAACTAGAGAGTACACAGAAATATACTGAGGCTCACTTTGAGCTAGAGAGACAATGCTTAATAAATTTAGTTTGTACTCAGAGGTAAAACAGTACCTTGAATCCAAACTGCAGGAGAGCAATAGGTTGTTTTTTATGATGGTACTTAATATTAGGGTGACTCTCTGCTCACGGGCAAATGTTTTTGTTTTATAAAATAAAGGTCCTTTAATGTCATTTTGAAGGCATTGGCGGATGGGCTACGTGTGTTTAACAGTAATGTGAATGGGGCCATGTGTTGGGTTCAATTTGGTGTCAGCTGTTCATTGCTGATCTTTGACTGCTTAATCTAATGTTCTCTGACATTTGCTCAACAAGGTTTTTTGTCGTGGGTTGCTTTTTTTTTTTTTTTTTAGCTGACAAGAGATGGTGATGAATTGACTGATTAGAGAACAAGGGAGTCTCGAGATGGCATAAAGCAGCATGAGATGTGTTTGGGGGCCATGGATCATTTGCTAAATATAGGAAAGGAGAGGGAAATTTTTAACCCCATGTAAAAGTTATGGTTTATTACTTTGTTAGACATCTGCTTTACTGATGCTAATTGTGTTTAATCCTTCTTTGGGGCTAGTCAGTACTCTCATGAGGTTTGCCAGTCTTAGCTGCACCCATGGAAGTATCAGGCTGCTAATCTGATCTTTGGGTTATTCGCTTTTTGAGACAGAGAGTTGGGAAAATAAAAAGTCAGCAGAGTGAAGCAGGTGTCTGTGAAGCATATGCAAAGTTCCTCCCTTATCCTTAGCCCTTTACCCAAGTGTTGTCACGTTGTAGCTTATATGAAGAATAACCCTAAAGCTTCACACTGAATAGACAGGAGTGTTTAAAACACCACAAAGAGATAATTTCGACGGTCAGAATACTTTAGTCTGCTGTTTACTGCTAGTTATACTAAGAAAAGGGAAAGTTGGTAGTGTAGAAATACAGAAACAGATGTGCTAAATGCAGCTATATTATCTGTAAATATTTAGTTCAGAATGTATTGCTAAGAGCTTATTTTCCACATTATTGGTCTGCAAAACACTGGACAAATGTCAGCATATAAAACTGCACAGACTTTGCCCCTTACACAATAGGCAAGTGCTAAGAGCATCTCCTTTGGACTGTGGCTTGGCTTTCATGAGAAAGGGTTAAGTCTGAGTTAGGGTACCAAACATCAGCAGTATTCTGTGACATGCCATATCACACACACTCCTGGGTTTTTTTCATTTCAGCTTACAGTCTCAATTTTCAAGTAATCTAAATTTTTACCAGTTCATACTCAGTTAGTAGTAGTAGTAGGGGTAAATTTTTGCCTTATGCACTAACAGAATGAGGTTTGAGGACATAATGGCATGTGCCAAAACATGTATCCATCCTTCAAATCCTCTAGGAACTTCTGAATCATTGTAGAGATCTATTTCTTTTGTAGGCACTTCTGTACCAGCTTATCAGTATTCTTTGCACTGTGTGCTTGGAAATGTTAGTTCCTGGTGTTTCTGCATGCTCTTCACAACTACCTCTGCATGTGTCTTCTGAATAAATCTGTGGATTTCTCATGTTATAAAAATTAAATTGTGCTCTGATTTACTTAGCTGCTTCTTTGAAACTCCTAAGATAGTGTTGGGACCAGAGTGGATGAACTGACACTAATTTCCATAAGGATCCAATTTTCCCCATGCCTACCCTAGATATAAATTTGCCCTGTGGAGCAGAGCAGCTGCTGCCTTTGTCAGCTCCTATATAGTTCAGTCAGATTTTTTCTTTATTGGCCTTTGTGTCTGAATTACCCTGATAGGGACAAGCCTGCACTCCTTTAATGCATGCCTAGAAGTGTCACTCACCTGCTTAAAATGATGTCCATGTCAGAGCTGCAATGGAACTGGCCCAGAACCACATACTAATTGCCAGTTGCCTGCAGCTGTCCTGATCCTCCCAGGGTCTCACCAGCCTGTATTCTTTGGAATGGTTTGTCATTTTGCTGAGGCTGCTCTAGGTGTTCTTGTGCCAGATGCAATCATGAGTGAAAAACTAATGCCAAGCAGTCTTGCTCTTCAAGCATCCCAACAGTGATGGCTTAGGAGAAAACCCGCAGGAGATACCCAGGGAGTTATTCATAGAGATAAAAATGTGGAATTCATAACATCCTAATCATTGTGAGATTGCACAAACAAAACTTGAAACGAAAGTCTTGCCAAAGGTGTTAAAAAAAACTACTGCAAACATGACAGTACTAGGGAGTTAGTTCAGCAACAGAACTACCACTGTTCAAAAAACCCAACCCAAACCAACAACATCCACAAAGCAACGCCCAAAGAAGGAAAAACACAAACAAACAAAAAACCCAAGTGCAAAAGGTGAGCTGCCTTTTTCTTTTAGGTTGTTTTAAGGGTGGTTTGAGTTTTATTTCACAGCTCAACCCACGGCTTAATTAGTTTGGTACAATTACAAGTTTTACCTGATGTTCTTAGCCTGCCTTTTGCAAAAAAGGGCCTGTAACCTAAAATCTCAGCATAGTGCTACAACAGATACCACAACTTCTTTTTCCTTTTGAAATTTTTTTTGCCTATTTCTAAAGCTTTAGGATTATGCAGATTGAACTGCAGTTGACAAACAACTGGACAAGTAAGGCTATAAATACCAGTTGTGTTTGAGCAGGAAAATAGGCAACTAGTCCTGATAGTCCTCCTTTTTTCTTGTTGTCCTCTCCTAGTATTAGTATCTCTGTGGTTAATTTCTGAAGCAGAATTTTATATGTGTGCATACACTTTCTTCACTTGCAACATGCTCTTTGTTCTACATTCCTCCAATCCTTGCTCCAGGGGAAAAAGAATAACTGATTTTGCTCATGTCCCTAAGCCTTGTTTCTGTGCTGGTAGGCTCTGTCCTCCCCAATGATTACCAGTAAATTGCTCTGATTTTATCTGCAGCTAAGCCACTATTCTTATCTGATGGTACTTTAAACCATGTTCAGTTTCATATATAGATGGGCTTTCATCTACACCCTGTGGGAACATTTGACCACATCTATAGCATGAATCAAAGTGAGTGTTCTTGTCTGAAGGAAAATTAAGGGTTTGCAAAGTTAAAAAAAACCCTAAAAAGTCATATGTTTGATATCTATGGACCCCAGTAAAATGGCCACAAGGATTAGTTACAGGAGTTTATTCCCTGTAAATTCCATGGGATTTTTCTTTTCTTTAAACCTTTTGCTCAGCTAATTTTAGGAATGTAAGTTTTCTGGAGTAACACTTTGCTAGGTGTAGGTGTTCAGGCAAAAGCAGGACTAAATGGGAAACTAAGTGCAGGGTGTCAAACTGAGAAAGGGATTATGTAGGTGTGCATAAAATTACATTGGAATTTGCAGTGATGGAGGCCCCTGAGAAGATAGTCTGATGTCTTTGCCTTGTGCTTCCTGAATTTTCCAGAGCTTGCAGGTCTTTTGATCAACCTCCTTGCTGCCAGAGAATCGTTAAAAGAGTATTAATAATAATAGAAATATTTCAGCCATCTGCCTTTTGAAAAGGGGTGTATCAACAGAGATCATAAGGAACTGATAACAGAGTCTAAGCCTGGTAGGTCCTGCTGTTCAAGACTTAGAAATTCCTATTAAATATCTTTTTGTTAAAACCCTTTCTGCTGAAAATAGATGAAATCTCCAATTGATCTGCCTCGTGACAGTTCTATTAAAGGGCTGTGCTATATATATTTCTGAAGAAAGCTTCAGGAGCAGTGCAAAAATTATTTCTGCTGCTTGAATGATTTTTTGAGGAAGGTGCAGAAGGCCTTCAAGTGGCCCATGGCTATGTGAGGAAGCTCCCAGGAGGAGATGCCTGAACCTCCTGTGCTTGTGGGAACTGTCATTTCTTGGTCAACCATAAAACATAGTTTTAAATTATTAATTCTACTCTGCTCTAGGTCTTACTTTACTGCAATTTTTTTTGGTAGAAGGGTATGTTAAAAGTTCGGTATCAGAGTTTTTAGTAAAACCCTACAGCATTGATTTTAATTGTCAGATCAATGATACATGGGCTGGTGTCACTGTAGTGAACCTCTCTAATTAGGAGCATAGGATTTGCCATTGGAGATCAGGGCAATGGTTTACTGAGTTTGTGAGCATGCTGCCTCCAGCAGTGCCCATGCCAGCTGGCTTTGATGGAAGTAGTGTCCCCCCTCCCTCTTTCCCCAATAAGGCAGAAGGTCAGTGGGGAATCAAGAAGCAAAATTTTCCTCTTGTGTCATGCAGAGGATCATTCATCCCAAAGACAGTGAATTGATAACTGGAGTCTTGGCCAGCATGGCTGTAAATGGTTGTCAGGGATAAAAATATTAATTTTTATATATAGTGCTAGACTGAGGTACCAAGGCTTGCTCTTACCCTTTAGGAGGGATATTTCTTAAATCCTTCATGAATATAGAAGTTCTCTTGATTGAAATGAATGGGGCTCTTTGTTAGGAGCTGCAGTGACAGGACAAGGGGTAATGGGTTCAAACTGAAGGAGGGAAAGTTTAGGTTAGATATTAGGAAAAGGTTTTTTACTCTGAGGGTGGTGAGACACTGTCCCAGGTTGCCCAGGGAGGCTGTGGCTGCCCCAACCCTGGTGGTGTTCAATCCAGGCTGGATGAGCCTTGAGCAACCTGATCTAGTGAGGAGGTGTCCCTGCCCAAGGCAGGGGTTGGGACTAGATGATCTGTAAGGTTCATTTCAGCCCCTAAATTCTATGATTCTATGAAAAGGTCTCTGTGACACAGACTGTAGTGGAGAAAGGAGAACTGAGAAGTTTTTGTTGTGATATCTGTACTCTAGAACTTCTTTTTCCCATCCTCCCTTAGCTTGGATCATAGCTGGGGACACTGCCCTTCTCCCCCCCCCCTTTGAGTTTGGTCTGGTGCCAAATGTGTAGCTTTAACCATTACCAATTGTCTTCCAACTATCTAATTGGCATATAGGTCTTGATATAGAAAGCCCTTCCAGCCCTTTAAATGGAAGCAGGAGGAACTAAGCTGGAAGCAGGGTCAGCATTGACAAGTTAATTTAATTTAGAAAGTTATCAGTCAGTAGAAGATTCAGTTAGATTCCTATCTGTGAAACAGATGGCCAACTGCAAGACCATTAGATTAGGTTTGTTATGTTGGGGGAAATTAATTCAGCACTTTATTTTTTTTGTTTCGTGGAAAAAAAAAAGAATCAACTTACATTATTTGGTAACTGCTTAGCAGGAACAATTTATAGAGATGAGCTTATTTCCTGTAAAATATGGCAAATCCCTGGTGATCCCTGGGTATGCAGAAAGATTTTTGTTGTAGCCTGATTTCTAGGCTGTGTAGCAATAGAGTAAATGACATAACAAACCCCAAGATGCTACCACCTCTGGAGAAATGGTTGTTAGTATTTTCAAATGCAAGAATTTTATCTCAAGATTTCATTAGCAAAACATTTAGGCCTGGACACCTGTGTGGGTTGCATCACCCTCCATCTCTATGCTGATGCAAATATGTAGGAATATATTCCTTTTTCCCTACTGGAAAGTGAGGACTAGATTTTAAACATGCGAGACATCTAGTACTTGGTTAGGGTTTTAAAAAGTATGTGAAGTTTTCTGAAAAATTGGCTGTTTATTTTGATTATTAGGTGGAAGTTGAGCTCTTGTGATAATCTGGCTCTAATGGGATGGTAGGCCCTGCTGAGATTCTTAGTCCTTTTGTGCATCTTTGGGATGGAGTCTTTACCACAAAAATTAATGCTCAGCTGTCACAAAGTATTTTTCACTATCTTAAAAATGCAGCTTAAAATAAAAATAGGTCTTTCAAAAGTAGGTCACACCTCAGATTTGTCTAGCCAACTGTCCCATTTCTGACAGTGCCCAAGAGCAGGAGGAACATTAGAAGAGGATTAGAAATAGAAGCATGGGTAGAAAATACAAAATTTTTTTGCAAAGATATTTAGTTCCTTCTCTGTCTTTACAATTACCATCAATAAACTTTAGAAATAATGGAATTAGTATGTAATTCTCTAGCTACCAACTTCAGTACAGCATTCCTGTGCAGAAGAGTTGAATGTGTGCTAAGTCATTGAGAGCTGAAGCTTGAAGCAGTCGTGTGGTCAAGTTCTCCTTTGAGTTTGGGTCTTGTTTCCTTCTTTTGTTCCTTCCATCTCCAGATTCTGCATTGATCTTGCTTGGCAGATAGAGTGATGAATAGGTTGTTGGCCTTCATAACTCAGTTGCACTGATTTTTCAGCCATGTGTTGGTTACATATTGCTTTATGTCGTTCCAAGTGTTAGAGAGCATTACCTCTCGCCAGCTTCTGGCAGCTTCAGAGGCATTGCCTCATGTGAAAAATCTTGGAGAGTGAACTCAATTACATTTTACAGAGTGAGAAAGGTAGTGCACATGACTTACTGTTTTCTGAGTGGCATTAGACATTGTGTTCACAGGAGAGGAAAATACTTGGCTAGTGACTTGTGTGTTGATATGGGCTGAACCTACCCAGCCCCTGGTTTTGAAGACTCATTTTTGTCAATCAAGCACTAAGCACACCCAAAAGGGAATGTTGGCTGGTTCTTCTTGGCTAAAATAGAGCTAGGATTTGGATTCTCAGGCAAGACCAAGGCCAATTTTTCTAATTCCCTAATCCCCACAGCAAATTGATTTTGTTTAAAATAAAAAAGCTTTTGCAATGTTTCTGACCTCAGTATTTGGATCAGGTAACTTTCATCTTCATACATCGCTAGGAGTTGAAAGGGTTTACTATCATGTGCCTTAGGAACCAATTTTACTTTCACTTGGAGTTGCTTCCCAGCTGTGAATGTTATTTTGACAAATTAATCCCCTAAGCAATCAAGAGAAAATGGAATAGAGGAGTGAGTTTGTGCTTAAAATGCTACATGGCAAATCAAGTTCCATTTCCAGCCCTCTTCAGATGATTATCTCTTGGAATCTTTTCCTTACCCTTTGTTTCTCAGGGTCCAATCCAGCAGTGATAGTTCATCTGTTTTGATCCCTCCTGTGGTCATGGCTCTCTGCCCAGAGGAGATGATACTGCTGCCATACAGATTTGTGACCCCAGGTGAAAAATACCAATGAAATTACAGCAGCTGTTTGGAACAGTCTCTCACACCTTTTCCAAATAGAGAAAATGAGTCTCTTCATTAGAAAAGTTTAGAAGACTTATTTGCTGTCACAGGCCAAGCATGCCAAAACTGCACTGAGTTGTGGGAACTGACCCACATTGAGTATTGGATGCTTAAAGCAGAAGCTCTATTTAAAGCTGTAGCAGCCTGAAGTTAGGTCTCCCTCCCATCTTCAATGGTCAGGGATTTTGGGAATATCTCCCTCTTCTCACGCTCAGTCTGGTGCCTGCCTGTGTTAGCAGAGCTGTTACTCACAGCACAGTCCTGAGCACATCAGAGACTCAGCACTCAGAGCTGTTTGGGTAAAGCAGCTACTTTACGTCTTGCATAGTCACAGTACATCATGTTCTCTTCAAACTCCATCAAAGCCCCGTTGGTCCCTCAGCTCCCCAAAACAAACACACACCTCTGCTGTGCTGAGTGGGCTTTGCTGGGGGGAGAGCTGAGGTGGAGACACTGTGGCTCCCAAACTGTTTGCTTTCCATGGAGCAGTTGAAAGAGCCGCTTAGGTTTGACTCTGGCAGAAATGTGCCTTTTGAAAAATCAACAGTTAAAATGTCAGACATCTATCCTTCAGCTTGGCAGCAAGGGAGGTGACGCAGCCATTGCTTCTCACCTTGGCAGCATTGGCTGTGTTAGATTTTTACTATCAAAAATTCTGGCCAAGCAGCTTACAAGTGCCAATTCTCTGTATTTTTATGGAATACCAGCAACGTGGTCAAACCATGACCTGCACATGGTGGGGTCTTGCCAGAGGGCAGGAAACTCTTGCTGTCTCCACCAGCCTTTGCTGTACAGGTTGTGTCTGTCCACTCCAGGTCTAATTCAGCCTGATGCTTTTTAGCTTGCATTTGTCATAGGTGTGACCTTCAAACACTTGATTGATATTGTGAATGCTCCAAAAAAAAAAAACAAAACGGGATGCATCTAATTTTTTTTGTTGTGCAAAATTTTGGGTTTCTATTCAGAGCATAAATTGCCAGACATTGAGAGTATTCAAATGAAGGAGGTTGTCCCTAGAATTGGTAGAAACTATTCTGATTGTATGAAAACCCAAAACCAGCAACAAAACACTAACAATTTCTTTACTAATTCTGTTTTAATGCCTACATGTCTGACATAAAAGAACTTCCAACTTTATGCTTGCTGTGAATGGCTTCATTATTCAAGAGTGTGTTTATAAAATATATTGATTCTGCTTGATGTCAAACATTGAGACTGTTACAGACAGGAGTAAGAAGGGAGCAGGGGTGTAAGGGAAGAGCTGCTGGAGGGGTGGGAATTGTACAAAGTGACAGTGTAAGAAACCTGAGCACTGTGCATGTGTGACTCCAGCTAAAATTAACCACCCAAGCTTCACATGCCAGTGTATATATAATCATTTAACTATAGAGCCCTCGAGAAGGAAGAGCAAGCTGGACTTGAGCACTATATGTTCACCTTAAATATGCCAATAAGTAGTATGACCTTCCAGGTCCCTGTTCGTGGGAGAAGTAAATTTTCCTGTGACCATTATAAAACAGTAAGCAGCTCTTGGCTCCTCGATCATGGCAGTGATGCTGTCGAACAGTAACTAACTTCAGCCTTAGAAGTGATTTTTTTTTTTCCAATTTTTTTTTCCCTTTCTTCTGCAGCTTCTTAAGATTTTTCTGTGGTTTCTCTTCGGAGTAGATATGTATCACCTTTTCAGATAAGCCCTTTTCTGTCGCTGTTTGTGTGTGGTAGTAGATGTAAATGGGTTTATTTTGTGTATGAGAACTGTGATATTTGAAAATAATTTGCTGTGCACTTTAGGTGACTTTTTAGAAAACACTGGAAAAAGTAGTACATTTGCTTCTTTTGTTCTCTGAGGTAAATTATAATTTGTTGGTGTGAGATTAAATCAATCAATTCAATGTGGCCAAATATAACTTGGAATGGATTTTGCTGAACAGCTCAGCAAACAAAACTATATTTCACTTTGGGATATGTGAGGGAACCGGTGCAGGTGTGAATGTAATCTCATTTCTATTCAGGACTCAGAATGTTTTTTTGCAAGGGGGAATAAGAGAGTGGCCACCTGCTTGGCTTAGTGTGTGTTTTCCAGCTTGATGGGGATTTGTATATGGCAAACTTGGATAATGGGAGCATTGAGAGCGGAGTGTGCCGGATGCCAACACAATCGCCGTCCTTGCTTCACCTTCTAGCTGGGGTGGAGGAAAATGCTGCTTTGGGCTGAAGTATTTACCCTTCTGTATAGGCAGTGCCTGTCAGTAACAGGGTTCAGAAACTCTACAACTGAGGGAGAAAAGGGGAATCTCTCTCTTCTCCTCTTTTATATTAAATACAGTAAAATGGTCTGGAGGGTGAGAGTAGGAAAGGTTCTAGCTAGGCCATTGAAATCATGAGGATGCTTTAGTATCCACCAAAGATTTGCTCTAAACAATCTCAGAGCCAGCAGTGCCTGCCCTGAAGTGTGGCTGGTCCAAGGCTCTGTTTCTGGAAGGGCTGCAAGCATGCTAAACTGGACACATATGCTTGGCTGTATGTGCTGTGAGTCAGCCCATTGCTTTTGAATAGTAGTCATATGCATGAGAATAGCCCTCCCCAGTCGGGAATAAGGCTTTCAAGAGAGAGAAATAAATAGTCCCAGTGGTGTTTAAATCCCCCATTTCTCTATTTAACTTCCAAGGGGTAGTTAATGTCTGGAAGTGTCCAGTAAAATGTAATGTTCAGCAAAATACCTCCCACCAACTGGGTTATAATTTAAAGCAGTTCCAACAAACACTTGCACATCTGAGTAGAATAAATCATTTAATTTAGTTCCACTTAAGAATGGGGAAAAAAAAAAGGCAGTTACCTTTGTGTCCTCAGAGATGTGGGAACCAAATGGGAGCCTCAGTTGGTTACAGCTGCATTCTCAATAGTTGCTGATAACTCAAAAATTCCAGCACTTTAGGTATTGAGAGTATTTTACTGGCATTATATTAGATACTAATTAGTAAGTAATTATTGTGACAGCTGTTTATAGAGGATTGCAAATCACAGACCCATAGAGTGTTTTGGGCAGGAAGAGACCTTAAAGATCATTTTCCAACCCCTTTGCCATGGGCTGGGACACCTTCCACATGACCAGATTGCTCAAAGCCCCATCCAACTCGGTCTGTTGTATGGATTCCTTCCAGGAAGGTAATTTTGCAGTCTCATCTGCCTGCTAGGAGGAGTCCACCTCCAGTTCAGCCCATCATCACCTCAGACTTGGAGTTTCTAGTGATTTCCTCCCATATTTTTTTGCTGGTATTGGCACCAAGGTGCTGGTTGGGTGGAGTAAACAAATCACCAGTCTCCCATCCTGGCTTTCAGGGTATTTCCAGTATCTCTGAGCAGAGGGAAGAAGCTATTCACTGCCTACCTCATGTGTCCACCTCTGCCTCTGAACCAGGGATCACTGGGGACTCATGGGCATCTCTAAGGACAATGCTCATGTGTCCACCTCTGCCTCTGAACTGGGGATCACTGGGAACGCATGAGCATCCCTAAGGACAAAGTATTTTTGCTTTGTATCCTACTGTTTGCATACCCTTAGCTGTATCCTTAAAGGAAAGGAACAGGCAGAACTCTTTCCTCAAAGCCCACTAACACCTTTAATGTGGACACACATTATCATGTGTCCTTTCTAGCATCTTAAGGCAGAACTCTTTCCTCAAAGCCCACTGACACCTTTAATGTGGACACACATTTTCATATGTCCTTTCTAACATCTTTTTTTTTTGTTCCCTTGCAAGAACTGGGGAAAAACACAAAGCAGTCTTTTGGATAGCAGTGCAAAGCTTCATTCATTCTAGAGGAGTCAGCACTATCCTTTCAGTGGGAATTGTGTCATGGTACAGATGTACAGATTCATCTCCTATAGGATTTAAGAAGCACGAGAGGACAATTAAGGCCACAAATTGTAAGAAATCTCGGGAAAAAACAGTCTGTGACAAATGCTGTTAAACTTGAATTTTTTTGCTTGTTTTCTTTTTTAACCATGTGCTTCTTACTTGTCCTTTTGCCAGTAACTCAGCAAAATATCAGCCATATTACTGTCAGGGCCATAATCTCTATGCACTATCAGAGTAGCTGTTATCCTTACTGTGCTCCACTGGAGCCAGAGATGCTTCAGAGGGAAGCTCTATTTAGCTGTGGGCTTTGCAGTGTGATGTCTGTTAATGAGATCACTGTGTTGGACTGTAGCATGGATCAGCATGAGGCTGCAATTAGTGTTAGCAGTCAAACATTGGGATTTCGTGACTACATGTGTGAGCCACATTACATTGGACATCAATGAGTATCCCATGGGCTTTTCCCCTGCTTTTTTTTCCTGTTAGGATCATCTCAATGTGTTGTAGCTATTTTTAGGCTTTGGGGTGGTTTTTTTTTTTCCCCCCTGTGAACTTCAGCCGGCAGTGTGGTTTGGTTAGCAGCAGCACAGGCACAGCATTGTAGTGGGTGTTCTGGAATGGGAGTTCATCGATGTGACTAACTCTGCTATTCAGTCATGAAAAAAAGCCTTGCTCTGCTCTAATTATTCTCCATGATGTCAAAAAGATCCTCTTCAGCTGTTACCAAATTCACGAGAGCCTGATTCACCATAATTATTGGAAGAAAACAATCGGAGTCTGATTAGTCAGGAACTGACATGGTAAGGGAAGGAAAGAAAGGTTTGAAAATGTACTTGGGTGTTTATTATAATTAGATTTTTTTTTTGTGGAAATGAGTAACAAGAAAGACTCAGGCATATTTTCTACTTACTTGCATAAAAGACGTTCTTTTCAAGTAGTTTCATATGAACTCTTTCCTTTTCATGATTATATTTCAGAATACCAATGCAGAGGCAAAACCCTTGTGTAGTTCTTGCATTGCCATTTGTGTCTGAATTCCATTTAAAGGAGATCCCAGACTACATGATAATACCTGACACCTTAACCTAATTGCAGCCCCATGGATATACTGGGTCTGCTCTATGGTCTCTAAAGGATCTTAATGGATTTGTTGCTCTCCTGACTTTATTCATGCTCTGTTTCCTGGGTTTCTCTGGTTATGGGACCAGAGGAATATAGTCCTACAGATGCTGTTTGGCCTTACCTGCTAGCAGATCAAGAAGAACCTGCTCATCAGAGTGTCTGAGCACCCAAGTATCAGCCTGCTGCTTCCAAAGTGGTATATGGAGCAAGGAATACTGTGGTTTGAGATGCCAATTTCAGGCTGTTATGGCTGGCTAGGCAAGCTCTAGTTTATTTGGCTTTTTGGTTGATGTTTTATTTTCCCTCAGTCTAAAAACACCTATATGAATTAAGTGAACAGAAGCTTCAGGGTTTTTGACTTTTGCTGGTCAGTTATGTTCCCCAGCCTTTCCCAAGTGCTTAGAGGTGGCTGGGTGGGCTGGAACAACCAGTCAGTTCTGCAAAAGGCACTTTTTGTGCTGATTCTGTGTTCAGATATGAGGCAGGTGTTCTGAGGTGTGCTTGGCTGGGGTGGATGTGCTCTCAGTACAGCCAGAAATGTTACAGGAGGCTTGAAGTGCCAAGTTCAGCATCTCCTAGCTAGAAAGCAAGATTTCTCCCTCATCTGAAATGTGCTTTAAACAAGCAGGTATGAGGCTAAAGAAAGGGGATTGGGGACAAACCCAGCTAACAGATTGAAGAACTTAGTTATATTCAGGCATTTACAAACAGTTTTCAGAGCTTTAGGATTTGGATTTTTTTTTTTCTCAAACCCTTGCTACTTTTTGCAGGAGTGTTTTAGCTATGACTTGTAATGTACTGGATATTTCCAGAATCAATATTAACTGTAACACTCTTAATTCAAATCTGATGGATTGAAGCGGGAGAGAAAAAGAGAGAAGAAAAAAAAGTCTTTCACATTTGTTTTGAATTTGTTCCCAGATAATTGGATTCCTAAGATCATATACTATAGAGGGGAAAAAAAAAGCTACCAAACAGCTGAGTCCACCTTTAACAAAAGCTAGAACAGACCCAAGTTAAACATTAAGCTGACTTGGGCACAAAGACCTGCTTGTGGTGATAGTGCCTAAATCATGATGTTCACTTGATTTTCCTAGCTAAAATAATGAAGTTGCTCTGGTGATTTTCCTACTGTGTAAAATCACTGAAACGTTTTAAAAGCCCATATTGGTGTGTGTATCATCTTGGGGGTGTAGTGGGTCAAATATTTCATATCACAAAACTTTTATATTTTTAATTAAATGACTCTTCAGGTAATTTTCACATGAACATTCAAACCTGAGGAACACCCAGAATTCATGTGCAGAGATAGGAAAATGGAAAGTTTCTCAGCAGTGTTTTCCTACTTCTTTTATTATTGTTTTCTCAATAATTTGCCTGGTTTTGAACATTTGAAAACATTCTGTGCTTTGAAACGTATTTCTTGTGTCTAGAAATAGCAGCCATTGTACACTTAAGAGTTTTTTCACTTGTTTGTATGGAAAAGGAAAAGAAACATTAGGAATCCTATTTGTGTACAATACAAAGACTTGCAACAAACAAGTTCTGAAAACATCCTGGACAGTTTCCATGATTAGTTTAATATATGCTATAAAAATCAGTAGTGACCTACAATAAGCCTGGATAATACTGTGTCCATAAGAATCCTTCAGAGCTTGTAAATATATAGCACAGTCAGTTTAAAAATAATGATAATTTGCTTGTTATATATATTGCAGAATAATGTTGTATAATAAAATCAAGAGAAGCACAGGTTTATTATATCTGTATTTTTCTGCAAAAAGTGTTCCTGATTAACTAGTGGAATTAAATAATACTCCACACCCTTAAGCACCCCAGAAACAAATATTTCCTTCATACTGGTGTGCATTGTTGATGCATTTAATGGAATATTTTATAGTGAGCATAAAAGCTCTGCTTGTTGTTCTGATACCAAGGAGGGTTTACAAGAATAATTTGCCATCAAGGGAGTTTCTTTCTGTGTGAGTGGAGACAGTGAATCAGAGAGCAGGTATTTGGGTTTTTTCAAGTTGTCTCCTTTACCAGGGGGATTTAAGGGAGTTAGGGATTTCTTTGATGCAGTTCTGTGTATTTATAGAGTGTGAGTAAGATCTAGTGTTCCTGGATGCCTCTGGAATTAGGGCAGTAGGAAACAGGTACAGGATAGCAGTTTTGCAATGCCTGCCATGCATTCTCACGCTGTTATTTGCCTTAAAAATCAATCCTGACTAGCTCACAAGGTCTAGCTGTTGCTGTGATTTCAAGCTCTGCCAGGAGGGATCTGCTCCTGTTTTAATTCTGAGACTGATCCAAGGATTTGTCTGACTTCATCATGATCTGCATCACGGAAATGAACCAGGCTGGAACTGATTCATCAAAGTATAATCTTAAATTTGCTCAAAGTCCTTCTGTGATAAATTAGGACGTTCACTGCAGCCTTCCCATTAAAAGAAACGTGGTTATTGTGTTTGATGAGTTGCTTGTCAGCTAAATTGCAGGGACAGCGTAGGGGGCTGTGTGGACTCTTGCACTTGTGAAATAAGTCATTTACAACCTGTTTCTTCATATGTCTTTACTTGTAGATAAGCAAGCTAAAAACCATATGGCAGAAAAACAGGTTAAGTCAATCCTAGTTCCTTGAAGTTGATGGATCTTTTAAAATATCATCCTGTTATGGAAACTGTTTTCCTGGCAAAGAAGCTAAGGAACACAAACCTGGTTTGTGAGGTGTAGGGTTTTTGCCCCTTTTCTTTTATCAGTCAGCTGGGGAAATCACTCATGTACTCAGCCTTGATTTCATTGAGATGTTTTTAAGCTCTTTTTTTTTTTAATGGACATGTTCCAGTGTGTTTTTCTGTTCAAGTCCATGACTCGGTTGGCATGGGAAATGAAGGCTAAGTGATGGAAAATAGGGACATTGGTTTCAGATGCTGCTACCAGTAGTGTTTCACAGGTTTAAAAAAAATATATAAATGAAGAATTTAAAACCAAAATAGCTCTAGTCAAAATCTGTTCTTCATTTTATCATATTAGCATTGAATCAGCAAGTGCAAGAGGAGTGTGAAATTACAGTCCTTCTATTGTATCCAGGTTCCTCCATCTCACATGGCAAATACTTGACCCTTAGGCTTGGCAGTTGGGTTTTGACTCCCATGAAGGATGACACCATCATTGCAGTGAAAATGCAAGGTTTAAGGTGCTTCTGAGATTAGTAGCTGTGGCTGTGCTCAGCAATAATTCAAAAGGTTTGCATTAATTAGCTCTGAGGCCCTCAGCATAAGAAGGATGTGCACCTGCTGGAGCAAGTGCACGTGAGGTCTGTGAAGATGATCAGAGAGCTGAAGCACCTCCTAAAGTTGGGGTTGTTCAGCCTGGAGAAGAGAAGGCTCTGGGGAGATGACCTAGCACCTTCCAGTATGTAGAGAGGCTACAAAAGAGCTGGAGAGGGACAAGGGCCTAGAGTAATAGATCCCTTCCAACCCAAACCCATTCTGTGATACAGGGAGCTGAATAGTTCAGGAGTGGGATGGTGAAAGGAGAATGACTCTGAACCCATGTTTTGTCTTAACAGTGCTTTGCCAGCAGACAGAATCTGATCATAGTGGCCATTGCTTACATCTGATTCCTTAAAGGCTGGGGGTGATCACAGCCTGGTATCAGACCTGAGGGCTCAGGCCTCTTTCCTTGTGCTCTCTGCTTTCCATCTATCAGTAGTTTTGAAGAAAAGCAGTAGTCCCTGGGCTTCTGGGGACTGAATACTGCTGTGCAGACATTGCCCTACAGGTCAGTGACTCATGCACTTGGATGAGGAATTTGTCACCACCACAGTGGTTTATAGCTCTGTGGAGTGTTGGGTTGGGTCATACCCTAGAAAGTATATTGAATCTACTCCTGTTTACTGATAGACTGAATGAGGATGAATGAATTTCTAGACACTTTTCAGACTAAGGGTGAACCTTAATATTTAGATATTTCAAAGGTAAAATCTTGATATTTAATTGTTTTTAGCTTATTTATTGGACATATAAATAGATCATCTAAAAGAAGTCTTAAATTTTAAATTTTGTCCTATATGATGAACAGGACATGTTATTAAATTCAGAAGCAAAAATTCCTAATCAAGTAATTTAGCTTCTCTTTGGTAATGCAGCATGGAAAGATTTTATAAGTTTTGTGGTGATCTTGGCTAAGTTGTGCTAGCATGTGGTGAGCAGTATGTAATGCAAATTCAAGAGAGATTTTTGCTTTCCTTGCTGCTTTTTCAGATAATGAGTTTGAAATAAATCCCACACTTAGAAGTTTGCAGAAGGTATTAAAAGCAATTTAACAGGTTTGTTTAACCTGCGAAGTGGAATTTATTAGAATCAGTGGATTTTTAGGACATTTAAAGGTTTCTTTGGTAATATAACAAAGGAGTTTTCTCAAAATGAAATTGGTCTGTAGCTAATGTCTATCTGAAGTGGTTTTGGGGAAAGAATCTTTAAACTTTCGTAATAACAGGTGTAAAGAAAAAATGTCAGATGCAAAAAAAAAAAGTACTTGGGTGGAAATGGAAATCTCTACACACTCACTGCTGCTGCAGAGCATTCTTTTGACCTCCTGATGATCTGTTCAAGCTGTAACGTGTTCAGGAGTTTGCTATCATCTTCTGTGAGCTTTGATGTCAGATTGCTGAATAGGAAAATCCATCCTACAGTAAGCTGAACACTTGATGTGCACAATGCCTTGAATTTTAATGCTGTTGACTTGTTTCAAAGAGGAAAAAAAAGCAGTGATCTTAAATCAGCATCTTGGATCCTGAGAAAAACAAAGAACTCTCTTTTTTTAGGTTTTGTTATGAGTAACAGTTTATTTTCGTTTATCTTTCTCCTAACAGATTTATACGGATTGGGCTAATCACTATCTGGCAAAATCTGGACACAAGAGATTGATAAAGGATCTACAGCAAGATGTGACTGATGGAGTCTTATTAGCTGAAATAATCCAGGTTGTAGGTGAGTGACTTTCTGTGTTTGTACCAGGTACCCACCAGCTCACTCAAACAAATCACTGTCTTTATCTTCTACATAAACACAGGATGGAGGGGGAATCCATCAAACTGCATGGAATTATGTAGGTAATTTTCCTTCAGAGATTTTGCTAATTAATTGGAAAAAGGCTTGTCTTAGAGCATGGTGGAAAAATATTGGATGTTGCTGATAAGATCTCCTGACACAGCAATATCAGTCCATATGGCTGAGTGTTCAAAAAGCAACTCATAAGAGATTTGTAAATTTTTATTTTTTTTTCTGGGATGCTGTTAGCCTTCACTGTCTGTCTCTAATACCTTTTGGGTATTGGTCTGAATATAAGTCACAGTGGTACTGGCCTGCTGTGTTGAACCTCCTGCCTCCAGCTGGATTTGGAAAATTTATATATACAGCTGGGAAAGGAGAAGGAAGGGCTATAATTTTTATGTGGCAGAAAATGAAATCTTTCATAATGAGTTTTCAGTTGAGGAAAATCATTTATCATTAGGACAGATCTCAAATAGAGCCTCAGTTATCCAAAGCCTTTAGTTCTCTTAGTTTGCACTAATGTTCGGAGATAATAAAAGCTCTAAACAATTTTCTCTATGTAAAGCTGCATATTGTCCCTCTTCCCTTGGGCCTGGATCCTTCATTAGTTCCTTCAGAGGCTCATCCATCTGGTACTTGGGATGCCACAAAACACATGCATGGGCCAATGGAGATTGATGGAATGGGAAAGCCTACTAATGGGAATTAGGACAACTATTGTTAGGAGCAAACTGACAGATTTGAGATGCAAATTAAGAAGCCAGCAGCGAACTAACAAGACATCAGTACATGCATATTTATGTCTGTTGGAGATGCTGTGAACGAGCTAGTTCCTTGATTTAAGAGACAAATCTGCAAACCCTGCTCTGGGATGACACTGAAGCATCTTCCAGTGACTCTACTGGAATCTGTTAAAGATTTTGTCCCTGTGTTGTAGAGCAGCATTGTATCCTGGTAGCATTGTAGACCTGCTGTGCAGCTGCAGAAGTAGGAAAACAGGCCATGAATTAATTGTGTGTTGACAGGTATTCACTATGAACAATGCTTCATCCTATGGCTGTTTCCTTTAATAGGAAAGATTTTTGGAAGCCCAGGAGCAGTTAGGTGTTGATTCCTTTCATGCCTATCTAGCTACCTTACCTTAACACTTTGGGAGGAAACTTCTGCATGAGAACATGTGTGTGAGAATTCTGCCATCAAAACGTGAGCTGGGTTGTACCAAATACCTAAATGTAGCTGTCTGAGTATTGACTTGTGAAAACGTATGAAATTCAAAAATTTCTCCCTCTGAAATACACAGAAATAATTATTCTTTGATCACCTTTGCAATTTTTTTGGTCATTTTTAGAGTTGCCTTTTGGCAGAGAAGGTCTGCAAGGTTTCAAAGGTTAAAGTTCAGGGGAAGGATTTCCTTTTCACAGAATGTTTTGCATGTGAAAGAAAGGTCATATTTAAACATTTTCAGTTTAATCCTCCAAATTAACGGGGAAGAAAGTCATTTGTATCTGTTGTGTTTGGCCTTAGGCACACTGCATCTCATTGTCACCAGGATGGGGAGAACTTTCACACCTAGAAGCAGCTTTGTGTGTAGCCTGCAAAATCCAAACTTTTTTTTCCTAACTGCATAGTAAGAAAGCTTCTATATGCAGTGCAGGAAAGGGTTTTTTGTTATGAAGTGTAATGTGTAAAAGCAGCCATGAAGATCCTTCCTTCTTTCTGTCATGTGTCTGGAGATTATCCAAAGTAATTGAAATTGATTCAGGCTAATTATTAGTGATACAGATTTACATCACAGATGTAAGAAGAGGAAGGTTCCATAAGAGCTAATGGTTGCACAGAGACAAGGACAGCAATCCTTTCTGCTTGCCTTTCTGAAATGAAGTAGCTGCATGTTTAGGAAAAGGAAATTTTAAAATGAATATTAACTAGGTAGTTCTTTTACCTAAGCATCCGATCAAGGGGCAGATCTAACAAGAGGTGAACCCAAACATCACTGCATTTGACTTCAGAGATAATCTTCAGTCTTCAGAACTGCTAATGGTAATATAGAAGCATGATGACAGTTTTTTCTATTTGCAAGTCAATTAAAATGCATTCACAGCATTCTGGTTTATGTCAGCTCAAAATTCACGAGTCTGTAAAGAATGTGTAAGTAATATATGCCATAGTAATGCCATATAAACATGGTAGCTGTATTTAAATTCATGAATGCAGATAAACTGGGTCTGACCTGGGTTATTAGAAGTATCTCTGCACACATGTCCCTGATAGAGAAAGCTCATTGAGAAGTTCATTAGTCTTCTTTCAAGGAATAATTATGAATGGCGCCAATTTATAGGGGCATAGCTATCAGTTTTTAAAAGTGGTATAAATTTAATTGAGAAAAATATTGCACCATACTCAACCGAGAGACAGTAAATACTACAAGATGAGTGCACAGGGATGTAAATGGGATTTAATGAAATCATCTTTG
>NW_008672131.1:0-4856 GCF_000695815.1 Acanthisitta chloris | reverse complement strand
CATTCCTGAAAGCAATATATGCTCTCTCTATGTAGGGGCTGATAGACCACTCTGGGGAACACACAGTAGATTTAGCTGCAGTTTGTTTCAGATTAGCATCAATTCTGAAATGCATTGCTGGAGGATAAAGGTGGACTGTGCCATGAATGTGTAAAAAAGGACCTACCAGCAAGAACAAAGCTGTGGAACTTCCTTCTTTATCATTGCTATGACTGCTGTTGGAATATTGTGCCAAATTTAATCCTCCTAGCTGAAGGAATCCATAAAATGAGATGGAGTTCTGATTGATGCCCTGAGAATATATGGGACTAGTAGAAAATACAGTTTTTAATCTGTGAATCAAATGGGATGTGAACATCTGCATCGATTACAGTAAAAAAACTTGTGGGAAACTGAACTTGGGTTATAACTGGTACTTCAGACTAGCAGAAAAATGATCTCAGGGAACAAGACTGAAAGGTGAAACTGAGCAAACTAAGATTCTAAAGCAAAATTAACCACCTCAGGGGCTTCATTGTTTCACTTGGGACTTAACGATGGAAATGGTATTTTTCTGCAGGTAGGGTTGCACGTCAAGAAGCTTGAAAAGCTGTTTCTTGATTTGTGCTTTAAAACAGAAAAACAGTGGTATTTTTCTGCAGGTAGGGTTGCACATCAAGAAGCTTGAAAAGCTGTTTCATGATTTGTGCTTTAAAACAGAAAAATAATAAAATTATTAAGGTTATTGGTCATAAATTTCCTAGCTGGATTTGCAGCCCATATTCACTCTAGGAGCAAACCAATTGACATGCAAACATCTCTATATACGTTGTGCTCACTTTTCCACCCAAGAGTGATTCAGTTTCCAGAGTTCAAATCTTTTTGTGGTGTAAAGGAATTGCCTGTCACTGTACAAGATGTTGTCAGACCAGTTGGCTTCTGCCCCCAGCTGTCTCCGAAGGCATGACCCACTAGGAAACTCCAGCTGCCTTTTTTTTGATGGCTCTCAGTGTTTCACACATTCACTATGTCTGGACAACTACAATCTGAATCCCTTTTATTAAGCTGGCAGCAAGTGCTCTGGAAATAATTGGAATAAATGTCCTTGGTTTAGTTTATTTTTTTGCTTTATTGCCTCTTCTTTTTCATTTCAGCAAATGAAAAGATTGAAGACATCAATGGGTGCCCAAAAAATAGGTCTCAAATGGTAAGTAGTAAAGTGTCTTTTGTTTGTGTGTGTGGTTGAGTGACAGTGTGTGCCTTCATCTGAGATTTGTAATAACTAATCAATTTTTCACAGTAATGAGACCAAAGTTATAATGTGCAGAACATTAATATTACAGTTCTTGCCCCATTGTACTCCACAATAGTTGCATTGGCCTTGTAATTTATCACATATTTGCAGTCAAGACTATTCTTACATTGCTTTTTTATATTTTTGAAATACCACATAGTTAAATAGGAATGTATACAAATAAAATTTTGTTCCTCTATATAGACAGCAGTGTTGAAAAAGGAAGTGTTAGATGTTTTAAGCTGGAGTAAGAGTTTCTATATCCTTTAAAAAGAAACAAAATGAATGAGTCGGATGTTTTAAGCTGGAGTAAGAGTTTCTGTATCCTTTAAAAAGAAACAAGATGAATGAGTCATGTGTGCTAAATGGCAAATTTGCAAACAGTGATATTTAAGATGCAACTTGTTGACAAATAGGAAGTTAGTTTGTATCTTTCTTGGATCTGATGTTTAAAACTGAAGAACCAAAAATTAGTGCAGGAAAATTAAAAACATCTAGTACCTAAGAGTATGTCTGCTGTGAAAGTTGCTGAAGCTAAAGTTCTAGGCAGAACTTCACTAAGAACATTCTTGGATCTGATGTTTAAAACTGAAGAACCAAAAATTAGTGCAGGAAAATTAAAAACATCTAGTACCTAAGAGTATGTCTGCTGTGAAAGTTGCTGAAGCTAAAGTTCTAGGCAGAACTTCACTAAGAACACAAATAATAAGGAACTGATTTTTAAAAATGCATCCTAGGAGATGAGCATTTAAAATTGATACTTTAAAGAAGGTATTTCCTCCTGTATCTTGAGCAAACAAGTCATTTTGCAACATAAATTCTAAAATCTCCCTTTTGCACTGCTGTGGGATGTGTGGGTCTCTATTAGAATAGATGCTGTTCTAATGATAACATAAATTCTAAAATCTCCCTTTTGCCCTGCTGTGGGATGTGTAGGTCTCTATTAGAATAGAATCTGTTCTAATGAACTTCATTGTTACAACTCTGTTCCCAACTGCCCCTACTGCAACACAAGCACCACCACTCACCTGGTTAAATGAAATAGTACAGATTTAAGGAGAGTTTGACATCTTAAGTAAAAAACCCACACTCTATTCTGCTCTTCTGTTTTGACTTTTTGTTGTTTCTTGGAAGTTATCAGTCTTGTTTAAACCATGGAGCAAGCTCTCTGTACAAAGAAAACCATCATAAAGATTTATCATTGCTGCTTCTGACTGCTTTGAAGAGGTTGGTTGCTATTCTTGCTGTAGCCACAGCAGCTGTCTAGAGTATAAATAATGAGGAAATTTTGACAATTGCTGTAATTTAATGTTCCACAAGTGTGTCATAAGAGCTGAATTTCATTCAGGACTGGAGTCTATAACCGATTCCAGCAGTCACTTCAAGTTGTTATTGTCAATGAAGAAAAAGTGGTGTTCTCTTGGGCAGTGGGATACATGCAGTGGGTTGCTTATGGAAGCTGGATAAGGTTACAACCAGAGGCATGCAGGGGGCATGTGCTGGGTCAGGAATGCTGAACAGTGCTGGAAAGAGAGGTTTGCTCTGTGCTACCTTCTCTGATGTTATTCCACTTGTCCATTCAGGAAGGTGCAGTCCCCCAGTCCTGAGACCTGTAGTCATAGCTGCTCATCCCCAGCAATTTTCCTTCTGTGAGAAACAGCAGAATGATGCTTCTGGCTTGCTTTTATTAAGTACATATGCTTACAGAGCTCTTTATCATCTTTACTGTCCTTCACCCACTTTTATCAAGAACTATGCCAACATTTTCTGGGATTTTATTTTAAAAAACCAAATGTGGCGATAGGCTCCAAATCTTCTTGGTTCCAGAGCCTGTGCTCCATACAACTACATCCTCTATTACCCACAGTATTTTCTGCATCCAGCTGGAACTAATCATCACAATTACAGGCTTTTGTTTCGATGAATATCTCCAGTACAAAAATATAGAGGTTTGGAAAAAACCTCCTCTGAAATGGATCTTATGCAGAGGACAAGCTATAGAATAGTCTATAATAGATTATATAAAAGCCAGCCAACTCTTATCTGGGGCAGAGGAAGACAGGGAGACTCCCCTCAGCAGAACAACCCAGACAAGATGATGATGGGAGGGATAGGTTCTCACCTAAGTGATTTTTCATGGAGCCAGTGGGGTCCTTGTCATGTTGTTTTGGCACTGGGACTAGGTTGATAAGCACTGATGGTCCCACATGGTTCTCCAGTACTAAACTTAACTTGACAAGGCTTATTAGCACTGGCTTTGAGCCTGACAGACCCAAGCTGTCTCTAATGCTCAATTTGGGCCAATTTCTGTGATGCTCTCCAACACTGCAGCAATGGGAACAAGGCAGAGAGGCCTAATCTGGCTCAGTGGTGAGCTCACTAAGGTTTGGCATCACTGGCTTAGGACTGTGCCACATGGAAGCAAATACTCTTTTTTTATTTATTTTTTTTTTCCCCTTTAATGGAATTGCAAGACAGATTTGGTTCAACTTTCTGAACTGGAAGTTGCTGATTAGTACCTGCCTTTCTAGGTATAATATATTCTTCTTATTGATGTGGATACCTTTGCCAGTGCTGAATGTTACTTAGTGTAAAAAGGTTTGTATCACTTATGTTTGTAAAAGGATAAGCAAAAATTGGAATGCTGCACAAGTTTTAAGCCTGGCTGTAATGGCAACCTGTGGAAGTCTTGCTCTGTGTTCTGTCTGTGAGGAAATATGTTGTGTAAAATACTCAGAGGTTTTGAAGGAAGCTTCACAGTGAAGTTTTAGCATGGTGTGACAACTGAGCATTTTCTTGTCTTGTGTATTAATATATTCTTTTTGCATAGCATGGCCAGGAGGGAGGGGAAGTTGATTGTGTTACCTGCTTTTTGCATAGCATGGCCAGGAGGGAGAGGAAGGTGATTGTGTTACCTATTACATGCAAGTGATAAATCCTAACATATGAGATAAAGATATAGATTAGCTGGTATAAGCAAAGGTAAGGGGACAAGAAGTTTGAAAGATCAGAGCATTTACGTGGAGAATGATGTGAAGGAAAGACATCTATGTCACCTAGACTAGAAGTGACTGGGGAGAGTGACAAGTAAAGACAGTCTGAAAAGAGATTAATGAGGAAATAAATGTATTTTTTTTCAAGGGCAAAAATAAAATTAAAAATCACAGGTAATGGTAAACTAGAATGTTAGGTGTGAAAGGCTGAGAAGTGATGGTGTGTTCCCCCTGTTACTGAAGCCCCAAGGACTGGAGTGGTAGCAAAGCTGTTGGTGCTGAAAGGAAGAGGATTGGGGAATCTGTGGGTGGATACACCAGACTTTCATCTTTTCATGCTAAGCCTGGGGAAGTTGTGGGACACCCAAGATGAGAATTTGGAGCAGCAGCAAGGCACGTAGGCCTAACAAACACCACAGCACCTCCTATAAATAGATGAGGAAATTGCTGTGGTTCTCGTGTGGGTTTGTGCTTGGGCTTTTTTATTTTTCAGGATCCCTTTGCATATATAAGTATCTGTTCTCAAATAACCAGAAGGAGGTATTTATTTTTTTTCATGTGTTGACAGGAAGTTTTTCAAGAATCATCTC
>NW_008672130.1:40487-43565 GCF_000695815.1 Acanthisitta chloris | reverse complement strand
GAATCTCATCATTGACCTGGACGCTGATTTGGAGAAGGATCAGCAGAAATTGGAAATGTCGGGCTCCAAGGAGGTGGGGCTCCCGGCACCCAACGCAGTGGCGACGCTACCGGATAAAGTTTGTGAGCCCGGTGCCGGGCCCGCAGGGCAAGGAGGGCAAATCCAAGTCGAAAAGGAGCAAGACTGGCAAGGACAGTGGGAAGCCGACCCCGGGGTCCTCCCTGTTCACTCCCGGTGAGGGAGCTGGTGGCAAGAAGGAGGCTCAAGGACGCTCTGGGGATGGTGCCAACTCGGGCGGTTTGGTGCCTGCCGTCACCCCGAAGGGCTCAGAGAAGTCGGCCAAGGCGTCTCGCAGCGTGGCCGGCTCCAAGAAGGAGAAGGAAGGCGGCTCGTCCAAAAGCAAGAAGGAGAGGAGTGAGGGCGCGGGGGCTGCGGCAGAGAAGGAGCCCAGCGTGCTGCAGCCCCTGGCCCTGGCTGTGAGGGTGGGACAGTATGATGGGGCCCAGGGGTCAGAGCCTGCTGCTGCCGAGCAGCTCGGGAGTATAGCGATTGACACGGGAGCCGCGCTTAATCCCTTGGGAGTTAAGTCGGAGCTGGAGGATGGGGAGAGTGAGTGCCGGCAGCTGAAAAAGGTGAAGTCGGAGAAGGTAAGGAAGGTGTTGGGATGTGGGTCTTGATGCTGCTCCCCTGCCAGGACGTTCTGCTGTGGGTGTTGAGGGAGCTGGACTAGGTGTCCTGTGCTGCTGGGGCCAGCACTGATGTATGGCTGGTGCCACCCGGTCCTGGCATGGAGGTGGTTCGGCCGTGTGACGTGCTGGTGTCTGGATGCAGTGATGGAATGGCACCGGTCAAGCCCCCAGCCAAGGGCACTGGCTGCTGGGGACTGTGTGTCAGCAAATCACTGCAGTCACTGTGCTCAGGGTACCATCCTGCTGTACCCTCTGGGTTTGGTTTCTTTGGTGCTGTGGCTGTGCCGGGTGGGTCTGGGCCTTTCCGGCGTCTGTCACTCTGTGGTGATGGTGATGTCCTGGTGCTGTGCCTGCTCCAGCTCCCAACAAGGCACACAGTGTCTGGGCTGCTGTGCTCTGCTTTCCAGTGGCTTCACCTTGTGTGCCAAAGCTCCCTGCAGCTCCCAGAGGAATTTATTTCTCTCTGGTTGCATCATGTGCCGAGAAGAATCCCTTAACGTGTGAGTGAACGTGGGATCTGAGCGGGTGAGCACAAGGTACAGGGCTGTCACTGCTGCTGACGGTACGTGGGCTCTGTCCCACTTGTGGTGACGATGCACCTCGGGTGGGTGGGTGGCTGTGGGTGATGGTTGATGTGTTGCTCCTCCACTAACAGTGGCAATGATGCTGAGCTGGTGAGGCTGCTCTTCCAGGTCACAGGGGCACGAAAAGCCCCACCAGCTGTGTGTGGCTGACAGGGTGAGTGGCTGTCTGGGCAGACATGTTTGTCACACACAGGGTGTGTGTCACTAGTGTGTGTATTTGGAGTGACTCGGGCCTGTTGCCATCAGTATATGCTGGAGTGTCAGAGGAGTGGCTGAGGTATATTGGGGTGGGCATCACTGAGTTTGCAGCCAGGGGTCCCCGGGAGGATGGGGTGGGCACTGGGGTGGGTGGGGAGGGCACAGTGGAGCTGGGAGAGGTGCTGAGACCAGTGAGATGTTGGGGAGCATATATGGAGAGAAGAGTGGTGGGGATGGTTGGCCATGGGACAAGAGCTGCTCAGTAGCTCGGTGCTTCCTTCACCTGAGAGGAAGACTCCTGGTGCAGCTGACTGAAGCCTGTAAAGTGCAGGAATGGTGTGGAGATGATGTGTTGTTCCCTTGTCCATTCTGGCAGCAGACCAGGGTGAATGAAACCAGAAAGAGCAGCAGATGCTCTCCTGCATGATGGCCTGAAATGCTGCTGCTGAAAGCTGTGGCTGCTAAAAGTCCACTGATGCTTTGGTGCACCCGAGTGGGTTTGTGGAGGAGAAACTCATTGGGGGTTGTACAGAGCAATGTTTTTTGGCTTGGGAAAACCACAGGGAGGACAGGAGCTTTGGAAGTGGTTTTGGGAAATATCTCAACATGTTTGGCTGTTATGTTCCTTCATAGCCATCTGTGCTGGTCACTGTGACAGCCAGCACAGGAGCCACCTGGGCCTTGGGTCATACCCTGCATGGCTTTTCTGTGTTGTTACTATGAAAGATTTATTTCTTTCACTGAGGCAGCTGCAGAAACCCTCTGCAGGTGGAAAGGCCAAAGCAAGGTGAGGTGTTAGTGGATGAGTGCACTGGCAGCCCCAAAACCCTCTGTGTGCTGGGCTCACACACAGTGTGGGCAGCAAGTCAGGAGAGGATTCTGCCCCTCTGCTCTGCTCAGGTGAGACCTCACCTGCTGTGCTGCCTCCAGTTCTGGAGCACCAACAGCAGAAGGATGTGGAGCTGTTGAGGTGAGCCCAGAGAAGGCCATGGAGGTGCTCCAAGGGCTGGAGCACCTCTGTTCTGGAGACAGGCTGGGAGAACTGGGGTGTTCAGCCTGGAGAAGAGAAGGCTCCGAGGAGACATTAGAGTCCCTTCCTGTGCCTGGAAGTGTTCAGGGCCAGGTTGGACAGGGCTTGGAGCACCTTGGTCTGGTGGAAGGTGTCCCTGCCCATAGGGCTGGAACAAAACGAGCTTTAAGGTCCCTTCTAACCCAAACCATTCTACATCTCTGTGCAGAGACCCTATGAGGATGGTTTTGCTTGTCCATGTTCAGGCACAACAACCTTGGTGAAGGCTCAGCCTGAAGGGCTGATCCCTGTTTTGATAAGGGATTTAAGGTCTGGATCTGCAGGAACACCTGTCACATTGCACTTGGGAGGAAGCATTGGCTGTGTTTCATCAGCTTCCTGGGGGCAGCTGGATGACTCCTTGGGATCGGGGAAGCCATGAGTGAGGAGAAGAATGGTGTCTGCATGGTGAGGGGAGAGAAGGCAGTTTTGTTTCTTAAGAGCCTCAGGATGCCAGGGGGAGGGTGGAGTACCAAGGGGATGTGGAGTTAGACTCGTCCTGTGTCCTGAAAGCTGCAGAGATGCCCCCAAAACTGCA
>NW_008672130.1:39084-40464 GCF_000695815.1 Acanthisitta chloris | reverse complement strand
GTACGTGCTGGCTGTGGGAGGGCACCTCCTCCAGGCAGTGCACCCAGGGGATGAAGACAACAGGTTTGTGCTGGCCTGGGGACAAACCCTGCCTGGGAAGCGAGAAACTTGCTCAGACCGAAACAGGAACGGCCACAATGTGACTCAGCCCAACCTTTGGTCTCCGTCAGCTTGTCCTCTGCTTAACCCTGTGCTGCTCCTGCTTCCGTTTCGGGCAGGGAAGCTGGTCTGCGGATGAAGGAAGAGAGTCTGTCTGTCCATCCACTGGCTTCAGCCTGGGGTAGGTGACTTCCCTGTACCTGTTCCTCAGGTGCACACTGAGCCAGCAGCCTCCAGCCAGGAGGTTCTGTTGTGTCTCTGTAGCTGGATTAATAACTACTCTAGCAGGGAGTATTTTCCCTTGACGAGGTGCTTTGGTACCCCAGCCAGCTCACTTCTCCTCCTGCTGTTGTGCCCTTCCAGTATGTCACTGTAGGGTTTGGTGACCCTCAAGTCCTTGCTGGGTGTAGGAAGGAGCTTTGTTTTAGGTTCTGTCAGACACCTTTCCATGTCAGCCAGTGCTTTGTGGTGCTGTGTCCACGGGTGAGATCATGTCTGACATTGCAGTGACAAAGCCTGTGGACATGGCCCGTGGGCTCCATGGGCTGTGTTTTGTCACTCTGAGCCCATTGCTCCTCTGCTTGCTGCTTCCCAGGGTAAAGCCTCAGGAACCCAATATTCTAAACACCCTTTTTCTTGGTGTGGATCTTGACTGTGTCCCAACTTGTTACATGTTCTCCTCGATCCCAATGGTGTTGGTGTGTTGGGACACAAGCAATAACTTCTCCAGGGACAGGGCTGATTGTGGTGAAACCCACTGGCAATAACCCTGCTGAGACCCTCCAGGGTCTCTGGGGGTGAGCCGAGCTCCTTGCACAGGTTTGCTTCAGGGTGTAGGTGGGCAGCAGCTTGGAGCCCCAAAAGATACCTGGGCAGGCAACAGTGGGAGCTTAATATTTCTTGCATCAGGAGCAGAAAAGAGCTTGTGCTGCTGCAGCCCTGACTGGAGGATGGGGACCAGCAGCTGTGCCTGTCCCGGGTCGTGGTGGGTGGCTGGAGCTGGGTTTGGTTTGGAGGGGCAGCAGCATTGGCGAGGGAACTGCAGCGCTCGGCGAGCAGCTGTGCTCAGCAAAATGGCCGTGCACGGAGGAGACAGCGCCGGTGTGCGCTCCCTGCCCCGCTGCCTGCCGTGGTGTGGCCGAGCTGGCCCCGGGGCCTGCTGGCCACAGTGTGACCACTCGCCAGCTCTGCACCCACCCCGTGCCCCCACCGTGGCCCTACACCCGCTCCTGGGCCCGGCCAGGGGATGTTGAGCATTAAACAAAAGAGCCTCCCAGCTCT
>NW_008672130.1:28842-39026 GCF_000695815.1 Acanthisitta chloris | reverse complement strand
TTTTTTTTTTCCTCCTCTTCTGACGAGCGTCCAGATGCGACGCTGCTGCAAACAAGGGAAAGGCAAACAGAAGCCGCTGGAGACTCAGCTCTTCTGAAAAGCCTCTCCGGGTCACGTGCGCTGCGGTTTTGGGCAGCCAGGAGGGTGGATTCAGTCATGTCCCTCTGTGGGAGAGGGGGTGGAAACCACCGGTGCATTTTTTCCCGTGAATTTCCTCGTGGTTATGCCCTGCGTGTGCTCCAAGCAGAGGTCCTTGCTCTGGGTGGCCTGATGGCGAGGGGATGTTGGGAGGTGGGGGACACTGCTGTGACCAGGCCCCAAAGCTGGTGTGAAAGTGCAGGTTTGGTTCCGTGGGAGGAGCGCGTGGAGGCAGAGGGGATGCTCGGGGTCAGGTGGCAGTGAAGGAAGTGGGATGGTGACACCACACCAGTGGCAGCTGTTGAAAAAGAGATACTCCCCCAAAATACATCCCTGCACTCTCCCTGCTGCTGCTGATTTGTCTGGCAGTTTGCAGAGTGGCTTTGGTGTCGCCTGTGCTGACCTTCTTCCCCTAACCCAGCCAACCAGTCCTGCATGGTGTCTCCAGAGTTGGTCCTACAGTCTGAGTGGGATGTGGGATGGACTCCCTGGGTGCCAGGTGTCCTTTTCCTGGAATCAAGGCATAGTTGCCTGTTCTTAGCCATTTTTGGTGGGAGGGATGATGTTTGGTGGTTGATGGAGTACTAAGGGTTGTGTGAAGGGGAGCTCCAACTTGAACTTGCTCCAGCTTGAAGAGGTGAGGTCTCCCAGTAGCTCTGCTGGTCCAGGCCCAACAGGAGATGGCTGTAGACTCTCCTCAGGACAGTTCTTGACACGGGGCAGAGCCAGAACAGGATGTTGTGAGCTGGTCCCAGCCTCATGCTTTGAAGCCATGCTTGTGATTTTGGTGTGCCTGGGGTTCCTTGTCTTGTGGCCAGAGTTTGGGTGGAGAAACTCCCAGTGGAGGTGTTTGGTGAAAACAATTGCTGCTCTACAGCCCCTCGGAAGCTGGCTCCATCCAGCCCTTCGGAGCTGGTGTTCACCCCGTGTTTCATTTTCTACAGGGATGTTTTGGGCATGTGAGCAGCCCAGTGCTTGAGTAGGGACCGAAACCCCTGGGCAGAAGCTCTGTCCCACCCCTTGCTCCGCAGGGCTCTGCTCTTTCCAGGGAATGGCAGCCAGAGTGACCCTGGCAGCTCAGGAAGTGGCAGAGCTCAGGAAGTGGCAGAGAGGGGCAGGCAGCTGCCTACTCTGCTCGCCGTGGTTCCTGTCCTCCAGCCACGCTGAAATTGGCTGCCTCCAGAGCTGCTGACAGGGCTGTGTCGGGAGGACTTGGGAATGACACCGCTCGTTTCCTTATCGTCCCTGGCCCTGCCGCCCGGAGCCTTCTGCTCTAGGAACAAGGCAAGAAGGGGGCATGCAGCCAACATGTGTCAAGAGCTACAAAGGAGGAAATTGGCCTCGTTCACTTAAAACCATGGGGTTAGTCTTGGAGTTTTGGCTCCTGCTGAGAGGTTATTTATGTGTGGGCTTTTTTTTTTTATAACTGCTGGATGTTACAGGCTGGGAGTTTTAGCTGATCCCACCTCTGAAGGCTTTACAAAGGGAAAATTGCATCTCTCTCCCTGGTTGCTTTCCCAGCTGGCAGCATTAGGAAGGACTAAAGGGCTGAGTTAGCTTTGATGCCTGACCCATCGGCGTTGCTCTCTCCAGTGAATCTGTCATCGTGCCGAAACGTGGCCCCATCTCTGCTGGAGCTGGGAGCAGGCCCCGCGGCTCCCTGTCAAGGACATGGTGATAGGAAATGGAGCAGTGCTGGGAAAGCAGAGAAAACATCTCCGTGCTCCTGAAGCGTGAGAGCAGAATGACACCGTGAGAGCAGAACGACACTGTGCTAACGAGGGGCTGACAGAGGGGGAACAGCTCCTGCGCTTCCTTGGCACAAGCGACCTGCAAATCCACTCTCCCCGCGCTTTGGTTAGAGGCTCTGATGGGAAGGCCGAGAGGTGATTGATCCTGCTGACTCACGGACCTGATTCCGCCTCTGATGGCGATGGGAACTGCTGGAGATGGGTCAGGCTTGGAGGCTAACTGGCTCGGGTAGACTCTGTGGTGTTTTTTTTGCTTTGCTTCCAGGCTGGCGGTGGCTGCTCATTAGCCTAATGACCCCCGTTACCCAGCACCATTTATCTGCCGAGGGAGATTTCTTTAAAGGCAGATTTGCGCCTCTCCAGCGCCGCTCGACCCTGAAGGCTTCAAAACCCGGCGAGCTGCTCCCGCGGCCCTGCCGGGGAGCTGATGCGGGGGGAGTGTGCCAGGAATAACCTGCTAATGAGCAAAAGCTGCTCCTCCACCCAGCAGCCAGGGAGGCCGCGGGAAAGGGCTGCACTGCCTGTTTCCCCTTCCCTGCTTTTAGAGGCTGGTTGGTTGGTTGGAGATTCGCTGCCTTTTCCTGTTTTCTGCAGGCACAGCGTCTTCTGTGCCGCTGCTTTCACAGTGCTGCCTTGCTCTGCTGCTGCTCTTGAGGTTGCTTTGGGCTGGAGTGGTGAAATCTATCTTCCCTGGGAATTCTTGCGTGCAGGCAACTCTGGAGATGTGCTGAGCCAGAGGGCACCCAAATACCCAGAGCTGAAGGCAGGCAACAGCCCTGCACAGGAGAAAAGGCAGTGATGATCGCAGTGGACTTTTTGGGGTGACTTTGTGACATTCCTGCCTCCTGGAGCTCGAATCCTGATTGGGTGCAAGGGGAAACCACCTCAAGGCTCAGAGCTGTTGAGCCAGCAGCTGGGAGAGCAGCCCAGGGCTCTGGAATGATTTAAAGCCACCAGCAGCCTGACGATATGTTGTATTTGGTGACAACATCTGCTCGAGATATTCCTGTCCCTGTTACTCATTCCTGCCCACGGACCAGATCAGGGAACTGATCTGATGTAAATAAATGCGCTCGGGGTTTTCTGGGGTGAGCTCAGGTTGCAGGCTGGCATGGGTGGGTGAGCTGGGGTGAACGGGGGCATGGCAGTGGTGGTGGCACTTGGGGATGGAGATGGGCACATGAGTGGCATGGGTGGGTGAGCTGGGGTGAATGGGGGCATGGCAGTGGTGGTGGCACCTGGGGATGGAGATGGGGACATGAGAGAGGTGTTGGCCCCTGGGGATGGAGATAGGGGCATGGGAGAGGTGTTGGCCCCTGGGGATGGAGATGGGGGCATGGGAGAGGTGTTGGCACCTGGGGATGGAGATAGGGGCATGGGAGAGGTGGTGGCACCTGGGGATGGAGACAGGAATGGCAGTGGTGTTGGCTTTGGCCAGCACTGCTCAGCCTGGGAGCATGTGGTGCCTGTGCTGACCATCCCTCCTCCTCCCATGCCCTCAACCTTGGTCCCAGCTGGCTGAACAGCACTGTCTCTATCCCAGTGCACTGCAGGCAGGATAAATCCTTTTGCAGGAAGATGCTAACCACAAAGCTTTTATCCCGTGTGGTAATGGCACGTGCTCATTATCTGCTGATGTTTCCCCTGTGTTTGACACTGAAATGGGTTTGAAACTTGGTGTCTAGATTTATTTCATAATACTGTCTGCCCCTCATTCACTTGGGGTGTCTTGAAACGTGTTGCAGTGAATAGTGCAGAGATCACTTGCACTCTGCAGGCCTGAGCTGGAATTCTGGTCGGGATGTGGAAGTTGCTATGTTTTATGTCCCGTTGATGAGACAGGACGTGATAAAACTCAGAAGTGCATTTTGTCCAGTGCTGAGGAACAAGGGAACCCACTGGGGCTCTGGGCTGCTCTCCCTTGATGCAAACACTGGAGTGTCCGTGCCTCAGTTTCCCCCATCCTCTGCATGGATTGGGTGCTCCCATTAGGCATGAGCATGGGCTTTGTCAGGGAGAGCACCAGGCTGCTCTGGGTGGAGAAGGCTCCACTGGAGCTACAAATCCTGTGGTTGTGGCTCTGTGTTTTTGTTTTTTTCCAAAGCCAGAAAGTCGTTTGATTCTAGGAAGCTCACTCACTCCCCCAGTTAGCCATGTAAATGCAGCGTTGTGATATTTTCCCCAGGTGCTATGCAAATGAACACCGTTCCCAGACTGCCCCTGCTCACCCCCATCCCTCTCTCCACTTGTTGGGGTGCAGGTACACTGCCTCCTGCGCCAGGAACAGCCTCTCTCAGCTGTTTAACAGGTGGCTGTGGTGTGTTCTGGAGTGAACCACATGCCCTGTGGCTGGTGGCTGCTGTCCTTGGGCTCAGCTCTTGAAGGAGGAGCCTGGAGCTGGGGCTCAGTCCTGAGTTCAAGCTGGGCTAGAGGAGAGAGAACAGCATCCACCTGGTGGCTCATCTGTGGATGGTGGCAAGTGGAATTATGGGGTGTGTTGTCCAAAAGAGGAGCCCATCCCAAAAATGATCTGTGGCACCACAGGTGGTTTTGGTGCTGCGATGCTCCATGACTGGCATGGGGTGTTGGAGGAGCTGTGATGTCCTCATGGTTCCACACCAAGCATGGTTCTGTGCCCAGAGCCACAGCTGGCATGACTACACCAGCTCTGGGTGAGTATTTCCAGCTGGCACTGCCCTGCCAGCTTGGGATCCTGATCCACCCTCCCCACTGGGACACCAGCTCCAGGTCTGTGCTCCCATGTCTCCTTACACAGCACAGGGAGCAGATGCCCTTTGCAAGGAAAAGGGAGCAAAGAAAGGGTTCACCGAAGGGGTGATCAGGCATTGGAATATGCTGCGTAGGGAAGTGATGGAATCGCCATCCCTGGAAGTGTTCAAAAGGTGTGTGGATGTGGCATTTGTAGACATGGTTTGGTGGTGAACGCAGTGGTGCTGGGTTAGTGGTTGTGCTCCATGATTTTGGAGGTCTTTGTCAGCCCTTGTTCCATGGGAGAGAAGACAGGACCTCAGTGCTTGAGCTGAGCTCCAGCAGTCGAGCAGGGAAGGGAGGCTTGGAAGAACAAGAGAGCACTGGGGATGGACTGTGTGTGCTCGGGGGCCAGGGGAAATTGCTTTCCAAGGCTGAAAGGATCCTGTAAGGGGAGGATGGCCAGGCGCCAGGCAGCTCTTTGAGGTGGTGACTAAGTCATCAAGCAGAGCTGGCACACACTGGAGAAGCCTCTCCCGCCCGGGCGCGGGCGAGACCAGCTCATCTATAGGATACCTTGTATGCAGAGCAGTGTTCAGGGCTGTTTGCTGTTCTGTGGTTCACAGGGGAGGAAGGTGACCGTGGCTGTGTATCATGGAGCTGGTTTGCTGACAGGAAGGTTTCTTTCTTTGCTCAGCATTAACATTTCAAGGTGCAGGAGCTCTTCAGGTATTTAGTGTTTTATGGTCTCACTGGCTGGCTGTTAATACTGCGCAGTGCGGGCAGGGTGAGGGAGCTGGAGGGGTTGAGCGTTGAATGTCCATTTGAAGGAAACCAGCCTTCTGGTGGAACCCTACGGCCATGAGCAGAGCTGCCCTGACCCGGGGAAGGAGTTGAAGCTTCTCAGTAGCAGGAGGAGTGTGTGGTTCAGTTCTTGGGCTGGGTCTGGATCTTGCATCAAAAGAGCCAAGGCTGCACGTGAAACCACCCTCCAGCCTAGGGGTGACCACATGTACCATGGCTTTGCCAGGTCACTGCCTGGTTTGTTTGTGGAGGTGCCATGTCCCTGGAAAATGCCCTGCTTTTGAGGGGCTTACAGTCTGTGCTCCTCTCTGCTTCATCCTCCAGACCAAGAAAACAGGAGCTGTTAGTGGTCCTTGTGATAGATCCCTCAACAGTAGTTCGGACCAGTGTGTGTCCTGTTGATGTCGTTTTTGTAAGTAGGTTCGGTGTTTGCCTGTTCCCCTAAGGGTGTGAGGGGGTGCATGGCATTAAAAAATGGAAATGTTGGGATTTCCAGGCTGTGTACTCATCAGTAGTGCCTTGGCGCTGGCAGGAGCACCTCCTTCTGTGGGGCCCTGCAAGAATGGAAGAGATGATGGCAAGGGCAGCAGCAGATCTGGTTCTGGTTTTTCTCGTTGTGTGAACAGAGGCTGTTTTGGGGCTTCTGTTGCACCACCTCCATACCCAGCATTCACAGTGTGCTTGAACCCTGGGGCCAAATGCATCCACCATCCTGCAGGGAAAGTGCTCTCCTTGGCTACTCTTGGCTGGGAGAAGAGGACAGGAAAGATGAAACACATCTTCGTTGCATCCTGATGGTCTCCAGCCTTTGGCCACAGGAATGGGAGCGACCAGACTTGCAGGTGCCTGTTGTTTCTGGGCAAGAAACCAACAAATTCATCCTTCAGGCCACCGAAGCAGCCAGATTTTTCTAGGCAAGGAGGGAATCTAATTTGGTGCAGATCCCAAGCCAGCAGCACAAAGCCTGTGATGAGAGGTTGGGTACTCTTTCAGAGTCACTGTCATAAGCCAGAGCATGTTGAGTTGGGGTGAGGGACTGGGGTTTTGGTAAATTGGACCTTTTGAGGCATGAAGAGCTGTGTTACAGTGCTGTGCTTTGCTCCTTGCCCACTGCTCCAGTGTTGTGTGTTGCTCAAAAGCCTTTGGGAACTTTCCTCCCTGGTCAGCCTGTTTGAAACGTGGCACTAAAGCAGCTCATGGCAAGGAGCCTCGGCCGCCTGTGTCGACTGAGTGATCCCAGCCTCCCACCAGCAAGAGAGACCATTAAAACCCAGTCTCCTCTGGGAGCTGATGGTCTGATATGGGAGATGGGAAGAGCATCGCTTTCAATTTCCCATTGATCCTAACGAGGCGGTGTGGGAGACTCGGATGGCCTGGCTGTGTTGGGGGCTGTTAGCTCCAGTACTCAGTGCTGCTCTCAGGTCTGCTTTGCTTCTCAGTTCAAGGAAATGGAATAAAGAGAAAACCACTTAGCAGGATTTTAATCAGAACTTGGCAGAAGAACTTAAGGAAACCCAAGAAATCTTCTGACAACTGCGCTTCACGCTGGGATTGCCGATGAATGGAAAGGGCAGCGACAGGGCTGTGGCTCGGGTGGGTTGGGTTTCTTCTGGCTTGTTTAGTGGGATCACATTAGCGTTCCTTCCCCCCCGGCTGGGTGAGAGGAGGTGGAAAATAAGCCTTCTTCAATGTGCTGGAGACTTGTCAGCTGGAAATGAGGCTGAGTCCTCTGGGAACAGTTGATGACTGTCGTCCCAGACCTGCTGGAGATGGCCAGCATGGCTCAGGAGGAGATTGGTTCGTTTGTAGCAATAGTGTCCTTGGAGTTAGGGGCAGTACTGTGACATGATTGGATTTCTTCAAGAAGTTGATCTTGGCAGGCTGGAGAGCTGGGCCTGTGTGAACCATATGAGGTTCAACAAGGCCAAGTGAAAGGTCCTATCCCTGAGTCAGGGCCATCCCATGCACAAATACAGGCTGGGTGGAGAACAGAATGGGAGCAGCCCTGGCGGGAAGGATCTGAGGTCTGAGCTCAAAGTTCCCTTCCAACCAAAGCTGTTTTATGATACAGTAGTGCTCAGTTGTTGATGGTGGATGCTGTTGGGAGTAAGAAGTGCTGATGTGAGATTCAAAACCTTGTGGATGATGTCTGGGTTCAAACTAAGACCCATTGCTGTGCTGAGAGATTTCATCAGCTCTCCAAGACCTTTGCTTAGAGCTTATGGTGAGTTTCCCATAACATCTCAGCCCAAGTTTCTCATTTTGGGTTTTGGCTCAGTTGTAACTCCTTCTGTAAATGGTTATTTTGGAAAATTTGATTTAAAATCCATGGAGTGGTATGAGCAGCTTGACCATTTAGGGGAGGAGAGCTGCAGGAGTGGTTCATGCGTGTGTCCTGCAGCTGGGTAACCCAAACCAGCTTTGATTTTCCGATTCCTGGGGAGGGGAGCACGTAGTTCTGGTTTATGAGCGTGGGCCTCGTGTTGCTGAGCAGAACCCCTCCAGGTTGTGTTTATTTGCAAAGGGTTCTTCGAGTCTGTCTTGTACCATGGCTTTTTGTTTTATTGATATTCCAACATCTGGACTGTTTTCCTAAACGTGCTTTCATCCAAGGAAAGGTTAAGGGAGTGAGAACTGTTCTGATAAAGCTGCCAAAAATAATCTTTGCTTCACACTGAGTACTACTCTCGGGACTTTGTCTTGTAAAACAATTTGTGGGTGAGCACAAAGAACCCTAGGAAGCCCCAAATGCTCCAGATGGTCCTTCCTGCTTGGGGGGTTGGAGGACTATAAATTCTCTGTGAGTGTGTTTGAGTTTGTCACGTGCTGCCTGAGGTGATCTAATAACAGTCAGGGAAGTTGCAGGAATTTGTGGTTGAGGTGGCCGAATCCTTTAGAGGAAGGATTGTGGTGGGATTGATGGGAACAGTGTGGAACCTGCTGATGCACACATTGATCTTCCCCACGCCCCACAATGGATTGCTCATGGACGGATTGTCATCTCCTTTGGGATGACATGGGATCCTGCCACGAGCTGGCTTAGCGAGCCTGATAGCTGGTGCAGCTTCAGGTGTTGAAGATGCCATGGTGGCAATGTGATACAGATGATCCGTGAGGTACTGCATGAAGAGCCATCTGAAAAGTAGGTTGGTGCCGCATTGGAGCTGTTTGGCTCTTGGCACCTGGGAAGTGCCGAGCGGAGCGCGGCAGCCTTCACGCTGCCCCCTTCGTCATCCTCCTTCTGGCAGTGTTTTCGCTGAAAATCACATGTCCGTATGCTGTGACTTTGTTTGACAACTTGTGCAGCGACAAGGAGCTACACTTGTTCCTTGATGAGACGTGTAGGTATACGCGGCATGTGTTCTCCAAACTTGCGTGGCCATGAAGCAAAATATGGTTTGGATGCCATCTGCTTCCTCAGGGGCAGAGTTAGAGCTGCTGGAGGAAGCTTAGCATGCTTTCATGGGATCCAGCCTGAGCTGTGTGCTGCCCTGTGCCTCTCCCAGAGGACCTAGAAAGGGTTAGTACACCCACTGAGCTGAGTTCAGAATTAATGAGCCAGGCTTATGGGAAGACTTAATTTTGAGCCTCTTGGCTGGTGGCTTGCGGATCCCACCTTGAAATGACTCCACCACCTGTGAGCAGAGGGTTGAAGTCATGACCCAGAGTATCCTGAGTTGGAAGGGACCCACAAGGATCATCAAGTCCTACTCCTGGTAGCCTTGACTCCATATACAGTTTTGATACTAAACTGGAGGGAGTTATGTTGATGGGACAGCATGTTCCTTCTCAGGGTCTTCTCTTGGCTCTGGAAACATGAAAAAGCACCTGCTTTCCATCTAGAAAGCACCATCAGAAAGAATGATAAATGCCACCTTGGTGTCTCTGCCTGCAGAGCTCCTCAGATTCCCAGGGTATCTGAATCCATGCTGGCCAGGAGCCGTGCTGGCTCCTGCCTGGGGTCATGGGGCAGGATGGGGCAGCCTGGCTCAGAAGACTTGCTGGAGGGCTCCAGCTGGCATGTGACCCAGTGGGGCTGAAAGCAGCCGTGCTGCCGTCTGGGCCAAGAATTCATAGGGGTTTTATCAGCCTGTCCTGGCACCGGCCTGGAACACTCTTCCAGTGTCAGATTTACTGCTGTGGGTCCATGATTGTTTGTTGTGTGAGGATAGGACACAGTGTTGGGGGATTGTTCTGCTCAGAATCTCCAGCCTTGCTGTTGTCCTGAGCTGCTTCCAGTCCAGACAGGTTTCAGGAGACAGCTCTCTGGAGACAACTGGTATTTGGTGATGATCTTTTGAAAGACGTCTGATCTCAGAGGAGAGCTTCCCCACACCAAGTTTGCGTTCGGCCTAAACTTGGGCACAGGAACTTTCCTGCCTCCTTGTGCAATCATCACAGCTTTGCTGCTGCCTCAGGAGGTGTCCTGCCTGTTCTGTCCACCCCTTTCCTCACTGATGCTCAAGGGTTTGTGCAGCCATGTGGGGAACTGGGTCAGGGAAGTGATCCAATTAAAAGCTGTGCTGGGTGACATCAAAAGCAGGTTTTAACCAGGCAGTTTCCCGGCGCCGCACAAATGCCTGTGCTGGGAAAAGAGGACTTGGGCCCTGGGCAGGAATAGACAGACATGGATGGAGCACGGTGGGATGGTTTCTTCTGGTGGTGGTGCTGGTCCATGAAGGCTTGCTGTGTTGGCAGGCAACTGTAGGGACAACAAACCCAACTCCCACTGGGATTTGGGCTGGTGAGGCTTTGTTTTCTTCCCAGGGAGCCCAGTCTTGC
>NW_008672130.1:13744-28811 GCF_000695815.1 Acanthisitta chloris | reverse complement strand
GCTGCTGTTGCTCGTGGAGAGACTCTTCACCAGGCACTCCGTGGGCTCCTTCTCTCCCAGGGGTGCAGTGTGAAGGGCTGAGGGTGCGAGGGGAAGGTTGGAGCTGCGCCGCACCCATGCCCATCCTCACTGCCTGGGGCGAGGGGGGTTGCCTGCACTAATCCTGACTAATCCTTTAATCTGTATCAACACTGATAGGTATTAAAGCAGCAGATAAGGTTCAGACCATGGCTTGGAGCTCAGCGATATCCCCACCCTCTTCCAGCTAAATCTGTGCTGATTGCGCTTTCTCTTAAGGGGACCGTGCGTGTTTGCCGAGCAGCTGCAGTGGCTTGAGAGGGTGGATTAGCTGCTTCCAGCTGGAACATGCCCTTGTTGCTGAGCTCCAGCTTGCCAGACAAGTCCATCGATCCGTCTACGTATGTTCCCAGTGACCAGCATTCTGTGCTTGCTGGAGCAAACGCCTCTGGTTGTGTGTTCCTCTGCCGGTCTGGAGCAAATCTGCTGCCTCCTGCTTTTTATCTGTGATGTCCACCTGGATATAAGCCTGATTTGGCTGGAAACACTTCGTGGAGTTCTTAGGCAATAACAGGAAGCTTTCCTGAAGCAACTAGTGCTGCAGATCTGCAGTTCCTTGCTGGCTGCTGCTCATAGCAGGATTTACCACCTCCTCCTCCACCTGCAGAGCAGGACTGCTACCACCACATCCTTCTCCTTCAGGCCTTCCGCCCTCTCTTCTTTTTGGGCACTTTTCCTCAGGGCTGAGGTCTGCAATGTTCTCACTTGTACAGCTCCTCTGCTTTCCCCAGTAATCCAGTGCTGTGATGGAAGGACTGGAGTGAACCATCCCGTGTTTAGTGGGCAGCAAACCAAGGTTGTTTTAATGCTGGGAAGAGCAGCTCTTGCTTGAGTTCACCATGCAAAACAAACTGTCCCTGTTGGTTTTGCTGTTGTAGGGCTTATCTGCCCTTTCCCTGTCCTCTTCCAGCTTCTCCCCATGCTCATGGGATTGCTCTGAGTTTGCCACCGGTTCCCTCATCAGCAAAGCCATGGTTAATCCTTCCCTTAAATCCTTTAAGCTGTCAGCAAACAACCCCCTTCTTAAACTTCTAGCACGCAAGCTTGGCTGGGACAGAGCCTGGCTCACAACCCCAAGGTTTTATTTTTGTTTCCAGATTATCACCTCCTGGTCCTTCCTAGTCCCAGTTTTGGCTGGCACTGAGGCTCTCCTACCATTGCTGGTGGCTCACTTGTGCGTGGCCTGCGGTGATATATCTGAGGTGTCAAAATATTCAGGTTCTGGGTTACCTAATGACGAGTTCCAGGTGTGTCAGGTGGTTTGAAGCCACAGGTGGGGACTTGTTGCTTAGATTCCACGTGGATGAGGTCTCACCTCTCTGGGGAGCCACCTGTCCTGTGGGGCAGTGTGTGTTGGCTCTGCTTCTGGTCTACATGAGCTGGACATGCAGCTGTGATGGTGTGTTGACTTCTTTGGCTCTTCCAGGTTTATTTATTCCTTCAGAACACAAGGTTGGATCACTGTTTTGAGCTGTATTTTCATCGGTGCTTAAGTTTAGAAGCTTCAGGTGTTGCATGTCTTCTTTTGGAGGATCTCCCAATATCCCCTCCTTGGAAAACTGACACCCTCCAAGGCATTTGGCAGAACCCAAGGGAACAAAAAATCAGCTTCTCAAAGTCTCAACCCACACATCTTTAGTTTCTCTCCTGTGAAATTTGGTTTCTTCCTTAAAACTCCGGATGAAAGACGCTTTGGAAGTGATGGGATTCGCGTTGCAGGGCTGTCAAGCAAGCACCACAAACCTTTTCCCACTGTTGATCCCAGAGGGAGGAAAGGCTCTGAGGCTCCCTGAGGAATATCAGATGGCATCTTGCCACCGAGAGGCTGCCTCTGAGGATTGCTCACCAAAACAGAAGGAAGGGAGAAAAGGTTCGTGTGGGGTTGGCAGTTGGTGGCTCTGGCAGCTCACATCCTTCAGGCCGTGATGGTTCAGCCTGGCAACTCGGGTACAGGTGGTTCTCAGCTAATCCCTCAGGTCTGCCAGAGGAAATGGGATTTGAAGGAAACAGCGTATTAAATCTGAATTTCTGAAAAATTGATTTCTTGAAATCGATTTTTTTGGGGAAAAAAGCGCATTTGTCAGCGTGGGCTCATCACGCGAGGCACGTGGCTTGTGAGCACGGCCCTGAGCAGCCTCTTTGCACAGGCTGCTTCCCTCTCTCCTTGTTGGGGCAGCACTGGGATTCACGGAGCAACCAGCTCTACCCCGACGCCTGTAACACCACGAAAACCCTGGGGCCGAATTCGGGGTGAGTCAAGGTGGGAGAACACCCACGGGTGCAGCCAGGCAGCTGCAGAGCTGCTCCCTCAGCACTGCTCCTGCTGCTGCCGCCGCGCTTTCCAGGAGCTCTGGGGAGGATCAGCCTCCAGGCATTACATGCTTTCACGAAGCCTGATGTGCTTGCTCACCTACCACCAGCAGGCACAGGCTTGAACAAAGCTGCTCGCCTGCATCTCCGGGGTTTTATTTATTATTGTTGTTTTTTTGCACACAAGCTGGGTGATCTCGGCTTGGCTCTTGGCACCGCGGCCTGCAGCATATGATGGATAATCGGCCTGGCTGCTGGCCCATGGAGGAGGCGAGGCTCCCATCCATGTGTGACCTGGGAAGGCACAGCCACCCTATAAATCACTGCCTGCTGCCGGTGCCTCGCGCCTCTCTCTGGCTCCTTGGCACGTTCCACATCCGCCATGAGCTCGGGATGGCTCCTCACCACTGGGCAAGAGTGTGATCGGTGTCTGCGTGGGGCGAGGAGGCAGGACAGGCTTCCACCCTCTTCCCTCACCCCCTTTAATGTCACCTCTCAAGGGATGAGCAGAGAAAAGAACTCTGCTAACCTGTCAGCTCATCCCTCTGCCCGCACTCCTTGCGCTGGATGCGCAGCTCCGTACAGACACCACTGCCCAATCCCACCACCAGCCTGGATCTTTAACAGCCAAGGATTGCTGGGGAAAGGTGGGTTTGCTGGGTTTCGAGGAGTTACCTAGTGCTCAGCCTTGTCTGCATCAGGTTTCTACTTCAGGGGGGTTAAATTTCACCAGGTCTCCACTGCTCTGCTGCCATCAGTCCCGAACTGTCCCAGGAGCACCCATGTGCTAGGAGCAGGATCTGTGCTGCTGTGCCTGTTTCTAGAAGCTGTGAAATCAATGCAGTGACATGTTGTGGTCTCCTCTTTGGAGGTGCCAGTTCCTGGGGGTGTCATCAGAGAGAAGCTGCAGCTGCCAGCTGAGCCTTTCCCACCAGCTCCCTGCATTCTGGCATGGAGTGCCCTGGACCTGTCCTCCAAGCACACCTGAATTCTGAGCCCAGCTCCTTGGATTTTTGAAGCTGCCAGCAGGTTTGCTCACAAGCAGGAAGGAGGAGGGCTTGGGATCTTACCAAGGGCTTTGCTTGGCACCACGATTGACATTACTGAAACTGAGTTTTGGGGAAGTGGCTGAGCCAGGACTGGAGCAGGGATGTCACTCCTGGCCTGAGGAGGTGGCTGCCTGACTCCCGGTGCTCCTGAGGATGTGAACGGGCTGGAGCAGAGACTGTCTGGCTTCCTGCAGTCATAGCTGCCAGGCCGAAGTGGTGATGACTGATGGGCAGGACGTGTTGCAGGGCTGGGAATCATTTGTGCAGCAGCTAAAGGTGGCTGAGCGATGAGTTACGCTCTCTGGGCTTTCAAGGCAAGAGAGTGACAGTCATGGACCATGGGAGATGCTCAGCTAAAGCTCAGCAGTCTCCAAGGATGGCAGCTGTGGAGGCTGTCGGCACAGAGGGCAGGGAGGGCACTCGCTCTGCTCTGGGTGGGAAGGGAGGTTGCTGATATGATGGAGAAAGGCTTTTCCCCTCTGCCAGTTTCCTCCCACGTCTCTCCCTGCATGCACAGCACTGCCCAAGGCGGTGTCCCCGGCATGACTCCAGCTGGGTGCCAGCTCTGTCTTCTGATCTCTTCACTCGCTCCTCCAGGAAGCTGGCGCTGCTTTGCCAGTGCTGTCCCTTGGCTTTGGTGTGTCACTTGGCTTTTCCTGTCCTTATTTGTGTTCTCTGGTTACTGTTACCTTGTTCAGGGATGTTCTTCAGGTCCCTTTCTCCATCGTGTCTAGTGGTGTTCCTCCACGAGAAGGGAATAATTTCTTGGTTTACTGAAGTACCTCTTAGATCTGCGTATTGGCCATGCCCTTCCTTTCCTGGCAGCCTCTGGGAGCCCCTTGGGGAGCTCCTCAGTTGTCCCCCCATAAGCTGCCTGATGTTTAGGGGACATGGCTGTGGGATCTGCTGTAGAGACCTTGTGATGTTCAGACAGGTGCTAGGGTGTCACGTTCCACCTTATCTTAGTGAAAACCACCGTCAGGGGCAGATGTTGGCAGAGGCCCCAAGTGATGGGGAAGGGGAGCAAGGAGGGCTTCTGCCCATCCTGCTCTGAGCACAGAGTTTTCCACATCCATCCATCCGTCCGTCCATTTCTTACCGTTGTGTACAGCTTCCTGCCTGCTCCCAGGTGTCCTACAGCTGTGCAAAGCCCTGGCCAGAGCTTTGCTTCCCAGCGCCAACCTGCAGACAAGTAGCCCACTGGCATGCCCTGGCCATCCTGGAGCTGCTGGTTGGGGACCTTCTCCCTCTGTCCAAGTAATGTTTTGTGTGGTTATTGTTGATAAAAAGCTGTAGTCCTTTCCCACAGGTACGACGCAGGAGTAGATGAGTGTGTATGGACATGCCATCTCCGTGTTTTCAGGAGAGATGGTGTGATTAAAGGTCACATGGGTTTATTACAGGCAGATATGCATTTCTGCTTCAGGCTGAAGCAGAGGTATTAAAATCTGTTGTTCAACCATTTTAGCAGTCCTGGTGCATCCAGTGTAGGCCCTGGGAAGACTGTCCCACTAGTAGTGGGTAATCCTCTCTTATAGGGTGCCATTGGGTCATTACACTGATCCAGTGACGTACCTGTGAGAGATTCTGGTATCCTGCCTTGTCCTGCTTGCCTTGACTTTGTTTTTTTGTGGTTCTTTTTTTTCCCCTCCCCAAGATCCTGGACTAGAAGAAAAATAAATTGCTAATTAGGAATGAAATGCCAAGAAACACTGTGAGACCAGTTTCCCAAGTAGCCTGGAAATGTGGAACTGTAGGGTGGTGGCCTCCCTCTGTGCTAATGGCATCCTTTTTATGGAAGTGACTAGAAGGATGACTTGAACAGCCTGTGATACCCACCCATGGCTTCCAGGCCAGCTCTGAACCCTTGGTGGAGTCCAAACCCTCAGCATTTCTGTAGCAAGATGACTTTTTTATTGCCCCTCGAAGCCAACCCTTGGGCATGGAAAGCCCTGGGGAGCAGATAAGGAGCTCCCCAATCTCTTCCCACCTCTCACTGAGGCAGGATGGGAGTATGGAGGAGGTGGAAGCACACAGCCAGCAGGTCATTAACCTCAGTGCTGACTCCTTGTTGACTTGTTTTGCCTCAGAAGAGCTCTCTGCAGCTGGGACCCTCCCTGTGCAGGCTTGGGGGTGCTTAACAGCCACCATGGGCTTATCCATCACTGAACCTGTGGCTGCTTTCCCAGGCCAGCTGGGATGCTCAGGGTGCAGTGTCAGCACTCCCTGTTCCTGCCAAGGGCTCCCTCTATTTATGCCCCTCTTGCTGGGCATGAAAACCCTCTAGCTCTGGCTTACAACTCTGTTGTGTCTTTCCAAGTAGGACTTACATTCTCCTCTGCCGACTGCCTGTTTGGGCTGGGAGCACCAGGATCCCCCTCACCCCTGGGAGTAGTTGATTTTTAGTGTTGCTTGGCCAAGATTATGGCTGCGATGGCAGGCAAACCCTGGTACATGTCAGGCCACCTTGAGCATGGTATTCTTGGGGCTAAAATGCCCTTATTTATTGTTATTCTGCTTTTTTTTCATGCCATTAGGATTGCTCTGCTGGTAGCTTGAAGAATCAATGACATCTCAGACTGGTGGGGAATTAAATCGGTGAAGGTCTGGGCTTATGGTGGGTCTGTCTCTAGCAGCATCTTTGCCTTATTTTAGGGATTTCAGCTAAAAATCCAGTATGTCAGTTGAACATAACCTTGACCCTGCTGCTCCCCTGATGGTGTGTCTGCCCTGGCATCTCATTTTCACACGTGTGTGCAAGAGGTGCTGCTGGGTGGAAGGAGACACAGCAGCTGCTGGCGTTGGACGGTGGTTTGTCGGTGGCGACTCTTTTCTCTCTTGTTTTGCTTTGTTTCGTGGCGAAGGGGAACGATTTCTCGTTAGCTGCAATTCAATGACCCGTGGGTATCCCTGCGTGCAGTCTGAGAAACACGAGGTTAGAGGCTAGAAACCTTCCTGGAGCTTAATTGGGCTGGCAGAAAGCCTCAGCCGTGGGTGGTGTCAGCACCCCGTTTGTTGGGGGCTGGCTTGGATTCCAGATCCAAGCTCGTCCCCTCGCTACCGTCCGGAGGAGCCGGTGGAGCAGCCACTTGAAGCTGTTTTTCTATTTTTACATGGAGTGCTCTCCGGGAGCAGCGCGGCTGGGGGTGGCACAGTCCTGTGATGCGGATCACGAAGCTCTGCTCCCTGAGATGTGCTGAAAGCCCCAGCGTGGCTCCACTGCTCTCCAGCTGGTAGGTACCTGCAGGTGATGAGTTATAGTCTGGCTCATCTCTAGCTCGTCTTCTCCCTGGCTGCTCAGCTTCCCTGCAAGCGAGCGAGTGAGCGATCGATCGATCCTCTGCAGCTGTGCTGCTCCACCACTGGCGGCTGTCAGCACAAAACCCACCAGGTGAGACCTTCAGGCATCACAGCCCAGCTGTGTCCAGCAGCCGCGGCACTGGTTCCCACAGGCAGTGTGGGATCGGCTCTCCCTCCTCCTGGCACGTGTCCCTGCCCATGGCAGGGGGTTGGAATGAGATGAGCTGTAAGGTCCCTTCCAACCCAAACCAGCCTGTAATCCTGTGATTGGAGCAGAGGCACCGAGAGGCGTTTGAGCCGAGGAAGGGAGAGCTGCTCTTCATCTCCAAGGCTGGAATTAAAATCCAGAGTGATGGTAGGTGATGGGAGCCTGTGGGTTCACATGCAAAGCTCGTTCCTCCTCCTCTTGCAGCTCATCTAGAGATTTCATGGCGATACGAGCATGTGCTGTGCTGCTTGGGGGTTGGTGCCTGGGCACTGTTCTGCTCTGGGGTTAGAGAGGCAGCAGCTTGATTTCAATAATTAATAAAACCTCGGGAATTGGCTCAGAAAGCTTTCTGCTGAGATTGCTGCATCCCGCAGGCACCGATTCCTGTGTGTTCCCAATAGGAGCTGGTGGACATGGGTGCAAACTGATGCTGGAGAGTCTGGGGACAGCACAGTGTGTGTCAGCCAGAATAGGAACATTGGATTGTGCTGCTTTAAAAACACCATGTTTGAAAGAATTTGCTGGAAAACTGGGATTTGAGGAGCCAAGGGAGGTGCAGTCATGGGACGCAGCACAAAAAGTGAAGATATTTGTCATCCCCGTGTTAGCACAATTTTCCATCCTGTGTGCTGGGAGACAGAGGCACTTGATTCCTTGGACACAGCTCCTCTGGGCACGAGTCCCCACTCTGCGGCCACCTGGTACGGGACACACGCGGTGACACCCTCTTCCTCACCCCATCCTTGCCTGGCATGTGATTGTGCTCACTCCTTGCTCACTCTCCTCCTGTAACCTCCCCATCAGGCCGTGGAACAGAGCTGGCTTTGTGTCTGGAAAGCACCAGGATCTCTCCTGGCAACTGGAGCAAAACCTACAAAGAAGAAGAGATGAGAGCCAAGCGGGCAGCTTCCTAAACGTGCAGCCTGCGGGGGCTGCGACGTGCACATCATACCAAAGCAGGTCTTTAATATTAAAGAGATGGAAGGAAGATGTCTCCTTTGCCTGAGGGATAAATAGATCTGAAACTCCTCCTAGACTTTGCTGCTTGTTGCATCTGAAATACGTGTGTCTCGCCCTGGAATTGAGCCTCTCCAGGAACCTCCAATACCTGGCTACAACCTCTGTGTAAAAACGCTCCGGTGTTTGGTGCAGTGTGACAGCAAGTCCCTGAATGAAGTATACAGTGAATGGATTTGCCTCTTTTCCTCCCAGATCCATAGCTGCATGCACCCTGTTGTCTGGACAGGACACTTCTCACGGTGCCACCAGGGCAGGTGTTGCAGCTCTGATCTGGTGCCCTCAGAGTGATGTTCCCCCAGTACTAGACCTCCTCCAGGGGCTGTGTGGGTACCTCAGGTGGTGCTTTGTAGGGTTTGGGTGTTGTCTCCTTCCCTTCCACCCTTCCCCAAACAAATTTTACAGGCACAAGCACTGAGCACACAGATTGGCCTCTCATGTCTTGGAGACAAGAGTTCATGAGACCTTCAGGACCAAACGGTCATAGCCGTGGGATATCGAGTGTCTTCTGCAAGAGAGCTGCTTAGAAAACATTCCAGCTTGGTGCTGCCATTGTCAGGAGACCAATGGGATAAGAGAAGGATTTTTTTCTTACCTGCTTGGTCGTGGACCTCCTAGTCCAGCCATGAAGGTGGACCATAGAGCTGAAGCTGCTCTCTCATCAGAAATGCTCGTTATCGTAGTTGCAGCATGGAATAACATCAAGAGGAGAACCCTGCCAGAATTTGGCCAGGTGGAGATTTGACAGTGCCTCATCTGAACTTGGGCGAGGCCAAAACTGCTGGATGTTGGCTCTCTGAAGGGAGGAGGATCACTGCCATGTCTTGGGAGCACCATGAATGTGGCTGTTGGTGATTTGGAGGCAGCACAGAGTGAATCTGGGGTGTCAGCAGCACTAGGGTGCTGAGGGGGTGTCAGGGGGAGTGATGTGTGTGTCTTATGATACTGCTGGATGGATGTAGGAAGGAAAGGGGGAAGGAGCAGAGCAGTGGAAGGATGGAGGATTTTCCCACTTGGAAAATACTGGTATGCTTAGGAACAATTTCCCTGCCAGGAAGCCGTGGCTAACGTCTGTCTTAAATGTTCCGATCCTTGATTCATGCCATTTCCTCCTTGCTCCTCTGCATCATCCTGCGTAATTCCTCTCTCTCCTTTGATGTTTTCATCCCCCATGTGTTTGTAGATTATGGCTGTGTCCCCACATAGCTGTCACTGAACCAGCCTATCCATATTTAGCTCTTCTAATCTCCTCTTCCAAGCCAATCCCTTTGGCCTTGTTATTTTTGTGCCTCTTCTCTGAACTTCTTCAATTTGTCTCTGTGTCCTTTTCTGTCTAGTGGAAGGTGTCCCTGCCTATGGCAGGGGGTGGAATGAGATGAATTTTTAGGTCCCTTCCAACCCAAACCAGTCTGTGATAGTAAGATGGCATCTTGGAGATGAAACCCCTCTAGGTCATTGGAACGACCACCTTGGGGTAGTGCTTTACTGATTTGTGTACATCTGTAACTGTCCCCACACTTTCCTTGCACAGTGACTCTTGAGTGTTTGTGACACTTGCTTTTGGACCCATTTGCAACCCTTGGATGTTGAGAGGCACCACCCAATGCTGTAGCTCTGGCTGTTGTGGAAGGTACAGCTGTCCCCACGCCACAGTCATAGCTTGGTTGATAAAAACACCCTCAAGCCAAACCCATCTTTCACCCCCCATGCCATCTCTTCTTTCTAGGTGAATACACCAGGGTCTTTTTCCACATCATCTCTTGTGCTTTAGCAGTGTCAAAGTTGGTTTCTTAGTGGTGTAACCAAACCACATCCATGCACGCGGTTGTGTTGTTCAGCATGGGTCCACAACGGCAGAGTGGCTGTGGTGGCTTTGTCCCTTCTTACCTGGGAGTGTTTGTTAGATACTGGCATGGACGTGGAGGAAGGTGATCCCTGGACCATGTACCCAGCAGAGGAACCCATTTCAGATGAGGCAGGTGTGAGCCCAGCTCGTTTTTCATTCAAGCCTTGGTCTGTCTCCTCCCTTCTGCAGTGACTAGAGTCTAATTTTTACTGCAGTTGTTAGTAAATCCCGAGCTGTCTCCCCTCTGGTTGACTCCGATGTACTGCAGCTTTCCAAAGGTAAAGAACTTTGTGCCTGGATAAGCATTAATTAAATGATTTAATTATTCATGCTCTGAGTTTGCACATAGGGGTGTGTGTGTGCGTGGCCATGCCCTGGTGTGGATTGCTGGAGGCCCAGCAGCCACATCATGCAGGTGTTGGAGGCTTAGACTTGCAAGACTGAGGTAGAGGAAAAATTGGGTGAAAAAATTGAAGGAAAGGTTGAAGCAGGCAGGTGGAGCTGTGCCATTCCCTAACTGAGAGCTGAGCTGCTGTGCCAACTTCTCATGCTCGGCCCTGACCTGCTGAGTGTCAGCCTTGGCTTGTGGTCCTTGGTCGCTAATCCTGGCCAAGGTTTGTTGGTAACCTTTGTGTCTTGCTGGCCCCAGGAGCCTGTTTTCAGTCTCTTTCAGGCTGCCCTGTTGATCTGCCTAAATGGAGGTGCCAAGCTCTGCAATATGTTCTTCATCCCTAGAACTGCTTGGGTGGTGGCTCCTTCCTGGATGAACCTGTGGTTGGTGCTCAGGATCTTGGCCAGGGTGCTCTGTAGCACAGGATGTCATGTAGATAGGGTCAAAGCCATGAAAATGCTGCCTCTTTTTTTGTTTTTTTTTGTGATTTCCCTTGCCTGCCTTGCGGATTTGGGTTTTAGGGATGTCTCTAGCTTGGCTGTTTACAACCTCTGTGTCCTTTGGCAGGGTTTGTGGAGCTGGTGGTTATCAACCGGCTTTTAACGGTGGCTGGAGCTGCATCGCACCTCGGCAAGTGGTTTGTGAAAGGTCTCATGGATTTATATCCTCCTTGCAGGAGATTGATGTGCAGAGGCACTTGTGAAACCTTTTATGTTCTCCTTTGCCTGCTCTAATGTGCTGGTCAATGAGTGCTGGTGTTGACGGTGGCCATTGAGCACTGCTGGGATCCTTGGCTGTGGATGCCTCGTTCTTTTGGAGGAAAGAAAAATGAAATCAAGACTTTGCCCCATGGTGGTTCTTTTGTGTAGCATCCTGGCACCATGGCTGGTGTCGACAGTGCAGAGGGTGCTGGAGGATGCAGGATGTAGTAATGTGAGAAGCCAACCATGTTGGCCATGCTGACAGGAGGGTGGCTGCAGGTTGTGGGGCTTCATGTGGGACCTGGGTTCCCAGCAGGAAGTCAGGTGCTGTCATCAGAGCTTTCCTGCTCAGACAGCACTGCCAGAGGTGAGGATGACTTCGGTGACCGTAGCAGCAGTGGTGCTGAAGAAGCGGCTAAAGGCTGGGTTGGTCAGTGCGAACGACGCTCGTAGCTGTCTGGTTGGGCTCCGTATTTCCAGTCATCTCTGCTCTCCTGTGACCCAGATGCATCTCCAGTGCTTTTCCACGTGGGATCTTTCCCCTTTTCCCCACCAACCGAGCTGCTTCACATTTTAATTCAATGAAGGAGGTGAGGCAGTGCGGCCTCTGTGGGATATCGGTTGTAGGCGAACAGAGACCCAACAACACATCCTCACTTGACTGGTGGGACCAATGCGTGGAGGTCCCAGCTTGGATTTCTCTGCCATGTCTCTCACTCACGTCACCTGTCCCCTTTCATTGCTGCTCTTCGCTACCTCTCTCCTACCGGAGACACCTTTTTTTTTCCCCTTCCCAGAGCAGATCTGATAGTCTTGTAAGTGGTTGGAGCAGGTGACTTGGTGCCAGCACGTCTGCCTTGGATACTATTCCTGGCTTTATTGAAGACACAGTAATATGCAAGACTGTGCCTCTGCGGCGTCTGCCTCCTCTTGATCTCAAAATGCTGCGAGCGCCGAGATAAGACCGGCTGTGTTCAAGCAGGGATTTTATTCCCCTCTCTGCCGCAGAGAGAGAGCGGCTTGTTGGAGGTCGTGCTGGGTTGTATTTGCATTTCTCCAGCAGCATGACCGTGGGATGATAGGCATCCAGCTGTCTGCATCACCTGGGTGTTTGGATCAGTCCCTCAGCACTGCCGTGGTGGGAGGTTGTACCTCTGGCACTGCCGTGTGGGATGTCACATCCCGATACACCCGTTAATCGTGACCGGGTCTGTTTTCATCAGAGCTTCTTGCAGAAATCCTTCTCCAGGCTTTGATTCCTGTGGCCTGCCCACATGAAGCTGGGTCAGACCTCCACAGCCAGGTCCTCCCTGCCCAGATAGAGATGTTGGGAATGTGCCACCGACCCCAGTGTTGTGCCACATTGTGCCGTGGTTTGTTCACCATCTCCTCCAGCTGTTCTGTGGGGACTTGCCAGCCAGGGCAGGGGTTTGCATGGGTGGAGGCAAACCCCCTTCTGGACCTCAGAGCTGGAGGTGCTTGGCATAGCTGGGAGAGGGCACACAGGAACCTTTTGTAGGCAGAGCCTTCCCATTACACCTTGGTATCAGCAGCCTCACGGCGGGGAGATGCCATGAATCTCAAGGAGGTGTCTGGGGAGCAGGAGCAGATGGTGAGGAGCACCAGGCACATGTCACTAAGGAGTGTGGTGGGGAGTTGGCCTCTCCTGGTTTGGTTTTGGGGGGATGGTGGCAGTCCTGGGTGGCAGAGTCAGTGCAGGGTATCCAGGTGCTCGCCATCTCCCTCCCAGCCTGGGGCTGAAAAATTGGAACCACTGCTCATTAAAAATCCTTAGCTCCCATCCAAACTGCCTGGCTCTTCTGGTGGTGGCACTGGCCTGGAGGTGCCACATTTGCTTGTCCTCTCTGCAGAGTGAACTCTGGGAGTGTGATGCTGAGCCTGCTCCACTCTGTGCATGTGGAAGCACATGGAAGCATTCATTAATCCTTCCTCGTGGCATTTACTGCTCCTTGCTAGGGGGCCTGTCGGAAATATCAGTCCTTTTTTTCTTGGAGCAGCTTCCCTGAAGTCCTGTGGGCTTGGATTTGCCAACTAGAAACCCAGTGTCCTCCCCAGGTGTGTTCCTGTGGTCTGTAGAAATAACTGGCTTCGTTTATTGAAACTGGAATTTTTCCAGGGAAGGAAAACTTTCTTGTAGAACAGCTTTCTTTTTTCACATCTTGGTGTCAGTGACCTCAACCTCCTGCTGTATCAGGAGAGGGGGAAGAGCAGTGGACAACAGCATCAGGGTTGGTGCTGCAGACCATGCTCCTGGCTCCGTCCTTGGACCTGGCTCTTATGCCACCAGTATTTCCCTGCATGTGGGGGTTTGCTGGAAGCTCTTGTTGGCTGCTTTCTTGCTGGAGAAATCCAGCCAGCAAACAGGGTTTGATGATACCCTGTTGGTTGGGGAATGGACCTTCTGGGGCCTCCTCCACGTGGCTTAGGGTGAGTGGCTCCAGTGTGTTGGGATGCTGTCGCTGGGGAACGTGGCTGGGAGCTCTGCTTGGAAGTGGATTCTGGATGGAGTTGTAGGCATGGTGGGCACCAGAGCGAACAAAGGGGTTTGTCTTCAGGCTCTGAATACTTAGGATTGGGGGTGAGGTTGGAGAAGACACTTTGAAATCGCTGCAGAGGTCAGTGGTGGGGAAGAAGCATTGTGGGTGCTGTGGTTTTGGGATTTGGAGATGCTGACCAAAGATGCTTATCAGCTGGATGGATCTGCTCCCTGATTATCTTCCTCCAAGAAGCTGGAAGCTCATGTTCCCAGCTCCTGCTCTGAAAAAAACAAGCTGTGGGGGATGCGGTGACTGAGCAGGACAACAGTGACAACATTAAAGCTCCCAAACGTTGGGCTGAGCCGTGCAGTGACTCGGGACGTTTTGGCTGCAGCCTCAAGCAATGCTCCGTGGTGGAGCAGTTTTGATTCATGTTTTGTCTCCCGGCACACACAGCCAGGGGTTTGTGGCCAGTAACGAGGCTCCCTATTGGCTTTTGTTGTCTCTGTGCCTGCAGAAGTGGAAGGACCTTCTAGATGAGAGAAGTGGGCCATGTGCTATTGTAACTCCTTCATGTGGGGGTACAGTGAAGCATAGAACCATCTCAGATACATTGGTGGTCTCAGCTGAGTCCTGCACTGTCCTGCTGACAGATGTGGTGCAGCTCTGAGGGTGTCCTACACCTTCACACCTTCTTTGCTCTTGCAGATGCACCACAGATATCTCAGCTGGTTGCTCTTGTCTGGGGTTTTGGCATCACTCTTGGCTGTTATTGCTCCCAAAATGCACTTTTGTTGCCTGACTTTGATTATTGGGAACAAACCAAAATTCTCTCAAATATGAGTGGGTGGTCTGGGGGGGTTCAGGGGGAGAGCATCAGAATAAGTGGAGTGTGTTTATGTTTGGTTTGCCCTCTTTCTCCTCTTAGCTAATTGCTGCCGTGATGTCCCCTTAATGGTGACTGATGCTAACGAACCCACACTGGCACAGCTCTAAGATGGCAGGAGCTGCTTTGTGTGCATCTGCCCATGCCTGCACCCACGCCGTGCTTCCCTTCACATGGGACCCCATCCCACCTTCCAGCAGGGGCTGTAACGAGGAGCAGGTTTTAATTACCCCCCCCGGAGCCTGGCATTGCTCGGAGCTGTCGGCATTGCCCTGGACCCTCCGTGGATTTGCTTTTCCCCCATGGAGCAGCGCTGGCCGCCGCCGCCCGGGCTTGGCTCCGTTCCACTTCTGTCCTCGGCGGTGGTGAAAGCACGTTCCTCGTGATGGGAAAGCCTCGCCAGAAACACAAAGGGCTTTCATTAGGGGAGGCAGTGGCGGGCGGACGCGGACGGCCAGCGCTGGTACGGGGAAGCTTCACCCCACGTAACTCCTGCGAAAGGGTGGCTGAGACTCACCAGCTCCCTCCAGCAGCGAGCGTGGAGCCGGCATTTAATCTGAGAGCCATGGAAAGAGAAGGAAATTTTCCTTTTGCCAAGGGAATTTAGGGCCCAGAAGTGTTTGGAGATGCGCTTAGGGGGTGGCTAGGAGGTGCGGGGATCGCGCTGGGAGCTGGGGGTCTCTGCTAGCACAACTCTGCTTGCTGGAGGCGATGGGAAAGCTGCTGCTCCGGGGTGTGAGTGCTGCCCACCCCCCCATGCCAGCATTGCCTCAGCTCCTGGCC
>NW_008672130.1:4976-13707 GCF_000695815.1 Acanthisitta chloris | reverse complement strand
CAGTCTGCAGAGCCATGTCCAGAGCTCCCCCAGCCATTCTGCGTCTCCTGACCTTGCTCAGGAAGGCAGAAGGATGAAAAGCCATGGCACCAGGAGATAAAACACGTATCACAGGAGGGTTGAATTCAGGGATTGATCCGTCTGTGTTTTCTTCCAGCATGGCTTTCAGCTTTTATTTTTTGGATGTGTCCCAGCAGGGCACCTCTATTCCTGCCCTCACCCCTGGAGAACCACCTTGGGTGTTTTTATTTCACTCTGGAGCTTCGGGCGAGGGAGCGGGAGAGCCGCCCTGTCTCCCCACGGCTGCTGAGAGAGGCCGTGTTTGTTCCCGAGCAGGGTGAGATATGAAATCCCATCAAGCCGCCTCACTTATTAGAGAGATCTCAGCGAGCTGCTTATTATGCACCGCGGCATAATGCAGATTACGAATGTGACCAGGCGATAATTAGCGGAGCTGGAACTGTAATTAAACGCTCCTGTGCTGCACTGTGGTTTCTGTTGCAGAGTGGAAGGAGACTGAATGGTTTGAGAACCCACAGGTCCTCGGTGTGTGCATGCAGCCACCACCCCAGGGTGATGGGAGCAAGCAGTCCCCATCACCCCCAGGGCTGGTCCTGCTGCCCACCCAAGCCAGGCAGCCCTGCCTGGCTCCTCCTTCCGTTCCTGTTTGTGATTTGCAGTACATGGTGTTGAGAAGTCCCTTCATGGGTCTCTCACACTTCCATGGAGCATCTTGCCCTGGACCTGCTGAGATGCCCAGGATGAAGTTGCTGTGTTTTGGGGGGTGATTTCCCTGTGGGAGCCTCCTAACAGGTCCTCTGGCAGCCTCCTGGGGTTGTTTTATGCCAAAACCACCCTTCCCTAATCCCATGGGATGCAGCTGAGCCACCAGCCATGGGGCAGCCTTGGAGGTGGGTAGTGATGGAGGGCTAGGGATGAGCTGCTGGGGGAGAGCTGGTCCTGCCAGTGGGAGGATGGAGGTGGTCATGACAAAGAGCTGTGGAGCATAAGCTGTGCTGCTGGCACAGAGAACTGTGTGGTCCAGCCACTGCTGTTCGAGACCTTCGGGCCCTATTTAATGCCCAGTGGAATGGATGTGCTCTGATGAACTTTGTGGAGAGAGGATGGATGCAGGAGGACAAGGAGAGCACTGCAGATAGAAGGAATTTTGTGTTTTTGTGCTGGAAGAGCAAATCCACTTGCCCTGGCAGAGCCAGAAGGTCTCAGAGTTCTCTGTGGGGGTCACATTTGCATCCCCTATCCACAGCCACCACCATGGGTGCAGGCAGAAGCTGCTGTGTGGATGTGGTGTCCTCTCTGCTCCTCTATCCAGAGATTTGTGTCACTGGGGATGCAGAGAGGCTCCATGGGGGCAGGAGTTGGTGGGGAGCTGGGATGCTCCAGCCACTTGCGGTTGTGGGTACCGTATCGCGTGGGGCAGGCAAGGTTGGATGTGCAGTCTTCTGCTGGAATTTTTCACGGTGCTTGCAGGACAGAGGTGTGTGAGCAAGAGAGGGAGCAGGTCAGACCAGGGTGGGAGTCAGCAGCAAGGTTGGAAGTGGTCATGGACTGGTGCCCATGTCCACACTTGGTGACCAGAAACTTGAGCTCTCCATGTCTATAAATCATTTCCCCTCAGCAGAAGGGAGTGCTGGCTGCGCTAGAGGGATCCTTCCCTCCTTAATACCAAAGCCCAGGTCAGCACTTGCTGATGGTGTGATGAATTTCCTCAGTCTCCTTCTCTTCTGAGCTTGCCCAGCATCTCGGTAAGATCCCAAATGGTGAAGAGAGGTCTGAGCTGAGGAGGAGCAGCTCGACCCAGCAGTGCTGCGGATCCTCCCGAGCCAAGGCGAGGGGATGACAGGCTGCGGCTGGCTTGGCTGATGAACCCCAAAGGACACAAAGGTCTCCACCCTGTCCTTCGTTGGCCAGCCACAGGATCAGCCCATCAGTCATCCTCCTCCTGACACTGCTGTAGTCTGCTGGCATGGCAGAGCGGCCAAGGACCTTGGCTTGTCAGCAGCAGGGTGCCTTGGCTGGGCTTTCTCTTGGCATGTGGGTTTGTTGGCATTCCAAGCCCAGCTCTGGCCATGGGATGTGGTTTCCATGTGCAAGGAGAGCATGATGGCTGGATCAGGCTCTGAAGCAGATACTTGCACAGGAAGAGTGATGTGGTCCAAGTGCCTGTGTCTTCAGGTGATCACAGGGTAGATTTGGAAGGAGGAGGATGTTGATTTTCATGGGTGCTGGAGAGAGACTGCTACTTGTTTGTCCTGTCCTGCCAGTTGAGCAGAAGCTCATGGGGCCATGGGGTCCAAAGTCATTGGCTGTGTTAACATCTGAGCCATAGCCAAGAGGCATCCTCACTGGGGTTGATTAAAGAAGCTGTTGGGGAAGGAACTTGGCACAGGCTCTTTCAAGCAGGAGTGCAGATATCTCCTGCGGAAGGACTTTTGGGTGTGATCTCTGTGACTACAAAGCACCATCTCCCTGGGGTTACGTGGGTATGGACCTGCCAGGGTGGGACAAGATCCTTGTCCTCTGATGGGGCGTGGGACATGAACCAAAGGTGGCATCTCTGGGCTTGAGGTTCTCCAGGAATGTAGATGCCTGTTGATACTTGTTCTCCCTCAGTATTCCTGACAGAATTTCTGACGGTGACTACGTGTTTCTCCTTCCCCGCAGATGGAGTCTCCGGTCTCTACACCCGCTGTGTTGCCCTTGCACCTCCTCGTCCCTGTGGTCAACAATGACATCTCATCGCCATGCGAGCAGATCATGGTACGCACCCGCTCGGTGGGGGTGAACACCTGCGACGTGGCCCTGGCCACCGAGCCCGAGTGCCTGGGCCCCTGTGAGCCGGGGACCAGCGTCAACCTGGAGGGCATCGTCTGGCAGGAGACGGAGGATGGTAAGTGCCACCAGAGCTTCTCCTTCTCTGACAGTCTCATGGTGGAGTTACAGCATTCCCTTCTTCCCATGTCCCTGTTGTTGGCACATTGGCATGTTCTGGGCTTTCCCGCCACCAGCTGGGTGGTCAGGACAGAGGAGCTGTGTGGGAGCAGCCTGTAATCCATCCAGCCAAGGGAGCAACGGGCCAATACTTGCGTCAGCCCAGCGCGTTGCGTTATCCCCTTGCCCAGACAACGGGCAAAAATCTGAGCTGCCATTTCTCTGCCTTTCAATAAGACCTGACTTGTTCCGGAGGTGCCAGGGACACGGCCAGCTGGCCGTGCCAGCCGACACGGGAATTCGATGGAGTTGACTTCATTTTTGCTTGGCAACCCGCAGGTCTGTCACAAAAACGCTCAAACCCTGGGAGGTGGCAGAAATCTCCTGCTGGATTAAAAAACCCCAGCAGAGCTCTCAAAATCGACACGGCGGGAGATCAGCCTCTCGGCTCCCCTGGCCAAGCCAATCCAATCTTTTTTTTTCCGCTGGAGCTCGTCTCATCCGTGCACAGCTTGGTTTGCTTTCCCAGGTCCTTTGATGGGTTTTCGTTGTTGTTGGGGCTCTGCCAAGGAACACAGGGATGAATAGGTGGCTCAGTGGCCCACGTTGAGCACTGGAACATGCCCTTCCCTCCAGCCTCGGTGGGATGCCGGAGGTTCCTGCCTTGGAAGGCGCTGGGTGAGCTCCTTGTGTTTGTGTCTGGCAGCAGAAGCAGCAGGGTGAGAGAGGGCAGCAGTGGTGGAGGCTGGTGGATGGATCATCTCAGCCAGGTATCTGTCTGCTTCCACTCTCCCATTGCTGTTCCCCACAGAGGGTGAAGCTGTTAACTTTATCCCCGGTCTCTCCTCACTGTGACTTGTCGTTATTCTTGATGGAATCCAAACCTGTGTTCCCATCAGTTGCTTCCAGTGGGTTTCTGTTCTTGCCCCATGCTTTGGGGAGACAGGGATGGGCCCAGTTTGCTTTTCCTCTGTCTCAACTGAGAAACCAGTTTTGAAACCATGGTTTCATGGACCAAGTGTTGCAGTGGCTCTTGATGTGAGCACCTTGGAGCTGGGGAGCTCCCTGAAAATCCTAGGACTGCTGGAGACACCCAAAGACAGTGGCAAAGCTGATGAGAGCTTGTAGGGGACTTTTTGGGGTGAAAATCAGGAGGCCATGCCAGGAGGGATGAACTGAACATCCCTGAGGCAGGGAGCACGAAAACATACCCCCAATCAGGAGGCCATGCCAGGAGGGATGAGCTGAACATCCCTGAGGCAGGGAACACGAAAACATACCCCACCGCTAATTCCTGGTTGAGAGGCAGTGCCGTGGGAACAGTTTCTGTTCTCCCCTCCCTTTTCTCCTGCTCCTCACCCCACTACAGAGCCCTGTGCCCGTCTGCCTGTCTGTCCGCATTACCCCTCGTTCCGGAGTGCCTCGGAGGCGCCTGCGATTCCCCACAGTTTGGATATTTTTAGTCCGTGGTAACTCGGTGAACTTGCTCAGAGATCCTTCTCTGCCAGCTGCTGATGGTGCCACCGTCGGGAGCAAGGATTTCACATCCAGCCCTACAGAAGACGAGCCCTGACGTTGCCTTTGGTCGCTCCTCGTCGGCTGTGAGCGTTGGCGTCGGTCGTAGCGGCGTCTCATCCTTGAATGAAAAGGCAGAGTGAAACCATCCCTGTTTTTCCTGGCATCTCCTGCCTTCCTGTTGTTAATGCTGGGGGTCAAGGGCGATGCTGGATCTGGCTGTGCAATGCTGGAGCTTGTGAAATGTTTGGGATGCAGTGACCATTTCCCCTTACCCAGAGGATACAGGGGAGAAAGCTACACCAAGGGCATGTCTGCAAAGCCAGATGAGTTGCTTCCAGCACCTGGAGACTGTCCTTAAGCTCTCCAAAGGGATCTTAGCACCTCACCCAGAGGGATCCATCTCTCCCCCTGCTCCTTGGGATATAGCAGCCTCACTGGACCACTCAGAAGGATCCCAGGGCAGCAGGAACAGCTCTTGTCTTGCATCAAGCTTAGAATCACGGAATCATGGAATGGTTTGGATTGGACAGGAGTCATAAAGCTCGTCTCATTCCACCCCCTGCCATGAGCAGGGACACCTGCCATTATACCAGGGAGCTGAGCCCTGGAAGAAATGAAGTGAAGGTGGTTTAAGATCTGGCTTTAGTTCTCATTATCCTACTTGGATTTAATGGGCAGTAAATTATTTTTCCTGAGGTGAGTCCGTTTTGCCCATGATGATGGTAATGGGTGAGGGACCTTTTTTCACTGAGTGAGATGATGCATGAGGTGACCATCCCCTGCCCTGAGGTGTCCCCTGCTCTCCTGGCAGGAGCAGCTTTGGGTGTTGTGTCCCGAAGTCAGTGTTCTGTGGGGCAGGCCAGGATGTGAGGAGGGCTTATGGCAAAGCTGGAGCATCCCAAAAGTGGCACAGTTGGAGGAGGAATTCATGGAAGAAAGGGCATCCCAAAGTTGGGGTATCCCACAGGTGAGGCAACTGGAGGAGGTATTAATGGAAGAAGAACCATGAACACTTCCAGGTGCTGGAGGTTTGGTGATGCACCAGAGCAGGATCAGTGCAAGCTGGAGCCCACCAGAAGGTGCTGGTTGTGCTGGTTTCTCAGCAGGATTTGGAGATGTTCTTGGTTGGATTTGGGGGATTTGTCTTTGAAAAGGAGGAGAAACATACATGTTTCTCCCCAGTACAGTGGCTCCTGGTGCCCACAGTAGCATTGTCCTTGTCCATCCCACATAATCCCAGGATTATCTTGTACATTGCCTTCCTAGCTGGCAGCCTGGCACCATCAACCCACCCTTCATGTGTTTTTGGTGGGTTATGAATGTCAATGTGACACTTGACAGTCAGGATCAGCAGTTTGCCCCTGGGTTGGGGTTGTATCAATTCCTTAAGAGCTTCAAAGGTGTCACCTTCCCATGAAACCAAGTGGGACTGGAGTTATCCAAGTGGGATTCCTCCTCTTCGAGAGCTTTTCCATCCTCAGGGACGTGAGGGCATTGCCTCCTCACTGCCTGCCCTTGCCATGCCTGTGCCTGCTCATCATCCTGCCGCGGGAGGGGGACACGGCGGGTGAAAAAAGCTGCTTAGGATCTATCCCCGGGGTTTAAATTGTCCTGGGTTATTGTTGGAGGATTAGGAGGGGATTTGGTATGATTGGTTGCAGTGGGTTAAATATAGGCTGGTGTGTGTTGGAGGGTTGGTGTTCCAACAGGGATGGGAGGGATGTTGCTGGCTCACTTCACCTCTTCCTCTTTCATCTCTCTCTTGTGATGGTGGTTGCAGGGAGGAAAAAAATGCTGGCACATCCTTTCTAATATCCCACATTGGCCCTGGGATGCACAGGAGACTCCAGTGGTTTGTCATGCAATTAACTTTTAGCAGCACACATGGTCTTTGGCAGGTTCAAAGAGCGATTGAACCAGCAGGAAGGGCAGAGGGACCGAGAGGGATGGGGTCTGGGTTAGGGCTGCTTGTCCCTCAGTGGCTCCCAGGTCCTTGGGCAGGTCCTGGGAGCATCCCTCAGCAGCCCCATGGAGGTGTCCTGGGAGTGGTGGGGCTGGGTTGGGGTGCAGGACACAGCCAGTAGCTTCTTTGGGTTTTAAGGGAAGCAGGACAAGCTCCTGCCTGCCAAACCCTACAGCATTAAGAGGAATGGAGGTAGAAGACCACACTCCATGTGCTCTCCTTGGGATGCCTGGGGTCAGCATCCCCCTCTCTATCCATCTCTCCCTGTGTGGGGCTGTGGGCTCCGAGCAGTTGATTTCTACCTCAGGTCCTCTCCAGAATCATCTTCTGGCCACTTCCACGTTAAGGCAGGTCCCCAGCACCGTCCTCTGAAGGCAGGACTCAGTCCATCCTGCTCACCAGGCTGAGCCAGTTGTGGGTCTTGGCCATGTCCTGACACCCTGTTTTTCTATGACCTGCTCCCAACATTTTTCAGGAGGATAAGGAGGAGACTTGCATTTCATTTCTCTTTCTAGAGGGGACCCACGTGTCGGGCGCTGGCTCCGTATATTATCGGTGCTGAAGCCTGCAGCTGGCTGCTGGCACAGCACAACGGGGGATGCAGGCTGAGATTTATAAACATGCTTCAGGCACAGCTGCTCCAGGCTCCCTCAGCTCCATCCATCTCCCGGGGCCATATATCTCTCTGCGCTCATCAACCCCTGCAAACGAGTTTCCTGCCTCCTGAGTTTTACCTTGCTTGGATAAATGTGCTCAGCACAACAGACTCTGCTCTAGTTGTGCGGAAATCGAAGCGATCCGTGGCAGGGAGGAGATACCCCAACACTGAGGGATGTTGTGGAAGACCTCTCTGCCTCCAAGAAGAGGTGCCAGGGGTCCTCAGCCTAGCATGGCTGTGAGCCAGGCTGCTCCTCTGCTAAATTAGTGTGAAAAAGCTGGAACGCCAAGGTTTTCCGAATGCCCAGTGCCTTTGCTCCGTGATGGAAGGATGTGACCCCATGGAATGTTCTCCAGGCAGAGATACAGGGCTGAGGGGTGTCCCTGGGAGTGCTAGAGCAAAGCTGAGTGGGGTGATGAGGGTTGTTCTGCTAGGACTGGCTTTTCCTGCCAGGAATTGTGGCCTGGATGGGAATGCTGGGCTCAGCTTGCCACCTAGTGGCAGTAACAGCCTTTCCCGGAGTGCCATGAGGTTCACGGCCATGCTCGGAGGGTCACAGCCTTGCTGAGGGTTTCCTGCATTTCTCCCGGGGGCTCCCCAGCCCTCACTCCCCAGAGATCTTCAGCTTCCCCCAAATCCCACAGCTCTTTGGAGATGGCTGATTTTAGCATCCCCATGAAAATAGAGGAGGAGTGATTGGGTGGATGCTGGCCAGAACCATGCCAAGAAGGAATGAGCCAGGAGGCCTCCAGCCCCATCTTGGTGCCCCTCCAGCCTTGAGCCCTGTGTCTCACCTCTCCTGAGAGCCCAAGACTCCTTGTCTTCCTTCAGAGCTTGGCTCTTCTTCCTGCCTAGCTAGAGGGGCAGTCCCCGACATCATGGGGTCATGCCTGCTCCTGTCTGACTCTCCCCTTACCTTACAGGGATGTTAGTGGTCAACGTCACTTGGAGGAACAAGACGTACGTGGGCACACTGCTGGACTGCACGCAGCACGACTGGGCACCTCCCCGGTAAGTGGGTGGTGGGCTCGGGTGGGTTCCTGGGCACTGCAGGCAAACCCAGCCCTGTACAGCCCCTGTGGCACCCGAGGGGCTCTGCCCTGTGGCCGTGGGTTTGCATATCCTCCTTGCTCAACCAAGCTGCTCCCGTGCCTCTTTGTCACCGCGGCTGCAGGTCCCTTGTCCTAGGGACTGGAGATGGTTGAGCACATCCCAGTAGACCTCTCTGATTTCTCTTTCCTGGTCAGTGAGGGGATGAACCAGCAGGATTGATAGCATGGGAAGGAAGGGGATCCCCACCATGCCATGGGGATGGCACAACCTGGCACGGCTGTCTCTCCAATAAAACCTCCATGTCCTCCTCCCGGCAGGTTCTGCGACTCTCCCACCAGTGACCTGGAAATGCGTAATGGCCGGGGCAGGGGCAAGCGCATGCGACCGAACAGCAACACGCCGGTCAACGAGGCCGCGGCCACCTCGGACAGCAAAGGGACCAGCAACAGCAGCAAGACCCGGGCGGGAGCCAACAGCAAGGGGCGCCGGGGCAGCCAGAACTCCTCGGACCACCGCACCCCGCCGGGCGGCACGGCTGACGACGTGAAGGCCAGTCACTCCTCCGTCACCAAGCGCAAGAGCAAACC
>NW_008672130.1:4610-4827 GCF_000695815.1 Acanthisitta chloris | reverse complement strand
CCCCACCCCAACTGCAACAAGAAGTACAAGCACATCAATGGGCTGAAGTACCACCAGGCCCACGCACACACGGACGATGACAGCAAGCTGGAGGCGGATGTGGACAGTGAGTATGGCGAGGAGCCCTCACTGCACGCCGACGTGGGCAGCTGCAATGGCGCCGCCGGCTCGCAGAAGGGTTCGCTCTCGCCGGCTCGCCCCGCCACCCCCGAGGGGC
>NW_008672130.1:1850-4135 GCF_000695815.1 Acanthisitta chloris | reverse complement strand
GCGCCTGATGGAACCCCACAGCCCCTCCCCGTCCAGCAAGTTCAGCACCAAGGTCCCCTGCAAGAAGAAGGTGGGTGGGGAAGGGGACACGGACCCGGGCGCCCTGTCCAATGACGTTTTTTATGAGACGAGTAACGATGACTTTGACTCTCTGGAGAAGCGATGCGTCGATAAGGACAAATCGAAGAAGGCCTCTGGTGCTAAGCAGGAGAAGATCCCTTCCAAAAGCTTGAAGTCTGCCAGACCCATTGCACAAGCCATCCCCCCGCAGCCAATTTACACCTTCCAGACTGCCACCCTCACCACGGCCAGCCCCGCCCCCCCCCCCAGCCTCGCCACCACAGTGGTGCAGACCATGCCCAACAGCCCCCAGCTCAAACCCATCCAGCCCAAGCCAACAGTGATGGGAGAGCCCTTCGCCGTCAACCCTGCCCTCACCCCTTCCAAGGAGAAGAAGAAGAAGGACAAGAAGAAGAAGGAGCCCAAGGAGGTAGAAAATCCTTTGACTCCTGGCAAAGCCTGCAGAGCAGAGGAAGGCAAGAGCCCTTTCCGGGGGGAATCCAGTGACCTGGGGCTGAAAGGCGAGGGGCTGCTGAACGGCTCGTCCGACCCCCACCAGAGCCGACTTGCCAGCATCAAGGCTGAGGCCGATAAAATCTACAGCTTCACTGACAATGCGCCCAGCCCCTCCATCGGGGGTGCCAGCAGGCTGGAGAACACCAACCCAGCCCAGCCCCTCACCCCACTGCATGTGGTCACCCAGAACGGGGCGGAGGCCAGCTCAGTGAAGACCAACAGCCCGGCCTACTCGGACATCTCCGATGCTGGGGAGGATGGGGAGGGTAAGCTGGGGAGTGTAAAGGCCAAGGCTCCAGAGTTTCAAGGAAGGCGCCAAAAAACCTCTTTTCCCCCCACAGCCACAGAGCAAAGAGTCTCCCTACTACCAAGGCTTTGAAACCTACTACTCCCCAGGCTACCCCCAGGCCAGCCCTGGGGCCCTGAACCCCGGTGGGCAATCCGCAGCTGAGACACAGGCCTTGAAGCTGAAGAAGGATGAGGAGCAAGAAAACCCAGAGGTGAAGGTGAAGAGTGAAGGCTGCGAAGAGAAGAAGGCAGAGCTTGGTGGTGGGTCGAGTCAGCAGCCCTCGGTCATCCAGCAGCGCCCCAACATGTACATGCAGTCCCTCTACTACAACCAGTATGCCTACGTGCCGCCCTACGGCTACAACGAGCAGGGCTACCACGCTCACCTGCTGAGCACCAACCCTGCCTACCGCCAGCAGTACGAGGAGCAGCAAAAGCAGCGGCAGAGCCTGGAGCAGCAGCAGCAGCAGCGAGGGCTGGAGAAGAAGGCAGAGCTGGGCTTGAAGGAGAGGGAGGCAGCACTGAAAGAGGAGTGGAAACAGAAGCCTCCCATGCCCCCGACACTGACCAAAGCCCCGAGCCTCACGGACCTCGTCAAGTCAGGGCTGAGCAAGCCCAAGGAGCAGGGAGGTCCTGACATGGCCAAATCTGTCATCATCCCCAAGCTGGAGGACTCGTCCAAGCTGTCTGGCAGCCAGGTGGCTGAGGGGCTCAAGGTGAAGCTGAGCGAGGCCAGTCACCTTGGGAAGGAGACTGCTGAGACCAAGGCTGGCTCCGAGTGTGGCCGGCAAGCAGAGGTGGACCCTGTGCTCTGGTACAGACAGGTAAGGCTCAGCCCTGCCTGCCAGCCTGGCTGTGGGGTTGCTCCTGAAGGAAGCTCCTCACCATGGCTTCGTCAGAGGGGTTTGCAGGGCCCATCACCTCAGAGAACACACTCTGTTCTCTGCTTGTGGTGAAGCTCCATGAGGTTCCATCAGGGCCAGCAACAGGATGGGGCTGGAAGGCTGCAGATGGGCCAAGGAGAGCCCAGGGGAAGGGTAGTGGGTTTCTTTGGTCTCCTCCAAACCCAGCACGTGTTTGGGACAGGCAGGGCCAGGGGGAGGGAGCTGCTCTGATGGTTGGCTGTTCTTGCAGGAAGCCGAGCCCCGGATATGGACCTATGTATACCCAGCGAAGTACTCAGACATCAAGACGGAGGATGAGCGGTGGAAAGAGGAGAGGGACCGAAAGTTGAAGGAAGAAAGAAATCGAAGCAAAGAAGCCACGTCCAAGGAGGACGGGAAGGAGAGCAGCAGCTCCGAGTGCAAGCTGACCCCCAGCGAGGAGGCTCGCATGGTGGGGAAGGACCCCAGGCCCAGCGTCCACGTCCCCGTGTCCTCACCCCTCACACAGCATCAGTCCTACATCCCCTACATGCACGG
>NW_008672130.1:971-1832 GCF_000695815.1 Acanthisitta chloris | reverse complement strand
CCCCAGCTGCCGCGCCATGCCCACTGTCATGATGCAGAATTACCCAGGTAGGGAGCTGGGGGTTCCCAGGGGTGTCCCTTCCAGCCATCCCTGTTCCCGGGGTGGGGGACAGCTGTGGGACGTCCTCTCGCACGTGGCGGCACACATGGAGCCACCCAGAGTCCCCTTGTGCCCTGACTGCTTTTCTTCCCCCAGGGTCATACCTGCCCTCCAGCTATTCCTTCTCTCCGTACGGAAGCAAAGCATCCGGAAGCGACGACAGCGACAAGTCCCGAGCCAGCCCCAGTGTGAGCTGTAAATCCAGCTCGGAGTCCAAGGCCCTGGACATCCTGCAGCAGCACGCCAGCCACTACAAGAGCAAATCACCCACGGTGAGGGTCAGGGGGCACTGGCTTTGCCCATCCCTGTGGGACAGTCCCTGGATCCTATACCTAGCTGGGAGCACCTCTGCCTGCTGTGGCCTTTTGCTGTTCCTGCTGCTGTGGGAGACCCACAGCTGTGGAGTATTCCCACAGCACAAATCCTTTGGGATGGACCAGCCAAACCTGTGCCCCAGCACCAGAGCTTCTCCAGGCCCTGCTGCAGCCTAGTGACACTTGTCCTCAGCCGTGGAGCTGGTGTGTAGGAGGCAGGGGCTGTCTCATGGCTCCTTCTGGGCTGAGCTGAAAGATGGAACTTGGATCTAGTGAGGAAAGAGCTGCCCTCAAAGAGTTCCTGCATCCTCCCCACAGCTTTTGTGCTGTCACTGACTGTCCCATCACCTCCCAGCAGCATCGTGGAGGTTGCTTTGGGCAAAGGCAGGGGATTATCATCGTGGTGCATTCCCCAGGGAAGCTGGTTGTGTCCCTCAGCGTGTGTCTG
>NW_008672130.1:0-943 GCF_000695815.1 Acanthisitta chloris | reverse complement strand
GCCCCAGGAGCGGGAGCGTGGCGGCTGTGGGGTGGTGGGGAGCAGTGGGAGCTGCAGCAGCGTCGGGGGAGCCAGCGGGGCAGAGCGGAGCGGTGACCGGCCCCGCACATCACCCTCGCAGCGCCTGCTCTCCACACACCACCACCACCACCACCTCGGGTACTCACTGCTGCCCGCGCAGTACAACCTGCCCTATGCAACAGGTGAGAGCCAGCGCTGGGCTCGGGGCAGCCAGGAGGGAGCTGTACCCACTCGTTGGCCCTCGAGTCCTTGTGCTGACTCATTCCGGCACTTTCCACCTCTCTTGACCTGTCTGGGTGCCCATCCTGGACTTGCCAAGCTCTGACGCTGCTTTTTCTCCACAGGTCTCTCCTCCACAGCGATCGTTGCCAGCTCTGCTCCCTCCCTGTACCCACCGCCGCGGAGGTGAGAACGGTAAGGCTCCTCCCAGGCCGCGGGGCTGGGCTGCAGGGGCTGCCCTCGAGGGTTTAGGGTTGGCCTCCCCCCAGGGCTGTTGGGAGCTGACTTGCCCTTGGGTCGTGGCAGGATGTGACACGCCGGGATGCCTGGGCTGGACGAGACATGTGACTGGCTCACATGGGGAGGCGCTGGAGACTCCTTTAGACATCAGTTGAATGGTGTTAATTGTTCTGCTTTGACGTTCCTGCCGCGATCCGAGGCAGACTGTGTCTTCTCCCCCGTCGGACACACACTGACTCCCCCCATGCCCCCTTTGGTGAGCGGGTGAGCTGGTACCTGCGGAAATATTTATTCTACTGGGCACCGGCGCTCGGGACGGGGGGACTCGCCCGCCTGGTGCATATGAAGAGGAAACGGAAGCACTGAGGTTTCTCCTTGGATTTGGGACCCTGCAAGCTGCTGCTTCACAACGGGACTGGGGGCGCAGGGCTGAGCCTGCTGTGGGTTGCAGTCTCAGGAAAGG
>NW_008672129.1:73334-78538 GCF_000695815.1 Acanthisitta chloris | reverse complement strand
AGAAAAAAAAGTTAATATTTTCCAAAGAAAATATTTTCCAAAGTACTGACCAACATTGCAACTATAATGTGATAGAGTAAGGAGGATGTTAATGCATGTATTTAGAGACCCATCTGCTAGGAAACCTTGATGAAATACAAAGAGGAAAAAATATTTTTCCCACAAACTTCTCTATGCAATAAATTCTACAAATAATGTTGCTAAAGGAAGTACAGAACATTTGTAAGCTGAGGATCAGTTGATTTCATTTTCCGAGAAGTGTCAGTTTGATCCTAAGACTTGATATTTGCCAGATGCAACCAGGTATTTATTACTCATTGCCCAAGTAGTGGTTTCTCAGTCCATGGACAGCTCTGACTTGTTGGAGAAAATCTTTGTTATAATTCCTGTAGTCATGCTTTGAGCATGTCCTGCCAGTAACATGTACACAGTTCTGGCTGATTTTCAGGCAAGTCACACCTGAGGCAACCTTTGAAGAGCTTAACTCAGTTACCTTGAATCCATTGTAGCATTGGCTATCACAGGAATTTTCTGTTTCTAGACAACCCTCTTTACAGCTTTGGAGAAATGTGTGGTAGCATTTTGGCCAAACCAGTTATGTTCACATGCTTTTCCTTTAAAGATAAAGCAAAGGTTAATGAAGTGTACATGTCAGCTTCTAGAGAAAATCAGAAATCTGTTCCAATTTTCATTATTTTATTTGGTACTTAATGTTTCCCACAAAATTCCTAAGTAGCATGTTACCTTGCTTCTGAGCAGCAATATTTGCACACACCTACAGTGTCATTTCTCATTGGAGATGGAAACAAAGATAGAGTCTGTAAATATTCTAAGAGCAAGTAACTCATTTCCCTTTATGGATATTTTCAGTCCAGAATAAACAGAATTGAACAGAAAGGAAGGAATTTATATTTGATTTTATCTACAATAGCAAGACCTGGACTGCTAGGACCTAACAAGACCTACACTGCTTTTCTCAAAATTTCAAAGGCTGACTTAAGTCAGAGATCAAGACAAAAGTTCAATTCTCTTCTGCCAGATGCATTTTTGCCAGGTGTCTTGCAAAAAAAACCCAACAACAAATCCAAAACAACCAACCCTAATAGCATTGCAGCACATCCAGTAAGATGAAAAATGATCATTACAGAAAAGAACTTCTAATTACTTTCAATCCAGACACATTTCAGTAATTGCTATTGCATATATTTTATTATTTAGGGACCTCACCCTCCCCTCTCTCTCCACATTTTTTCTTCATTTCTTTTTTTTTTTTAATTGAGTGGCTATTGAAATATAATGAAGAGCTGGAGATGGCAGCTGCCAGGAGAAAGCATATAGCAAAGAGGCTATGTAAATAATAAGCCCAAACAGTCCTCCAGTCCCCAAAGGAACATCTGGAAATTAAATCAAATATGCAAGTACGTTAAGATCTAATTCACCTTAAAGAATAACAATCTCATTGCTTGTGTCAGAAGAACATATCCGAAATTTAAATTCCAGTCCTGACACACAGTCCTGGCTAAAAGTTCAAGGACCCCATCCTTGAAGCATGGTAGTACATCACAGAATTGCTAGATAATTCAGGTTGTCAGAGACCTCTGGTGTTCATCTAGTCCACTCACCTGCTCAAAGCAAGGCTAACTTCAAAGTAGATCAGGCTGCTCAAAACTTCTAGTTCAGTTTTGAAAATCTCCAGGAGCCTCTCTGGATAATACAGTCTGTTGTTTAAACACTTGCACCTGGATTATATTTTTTACTTTTTTTCTCTGGGTAGAACTTGCCATGCTGCCTCTTTTTGTCTTCTTGTACTCCTCAGGGAATAACCTGGTTCTGGCTTTTGTCTTACCCCACTTTCTGTAGTGGGTCAATAGAAAATACTTTATAAACTCACAGGTTGAGCATGCATATAGGAAAGTTTTATAGGTGCGTGAAAGTTACACTTCTTTCCCAGCCACACCACAGAATACGATTTTTGCAGGCTATTTTACAATCATCTTATATTAACTTTTCAAGAAGATAATCTTAGACTCCCCTCTCAATATGCTGTGGCGTCATCTGCTTACCCTTTCCCACTGATACCATTTCAGTGAAGAAGTCATTATTTTTTCTCTCCTTGTCCTCTACTACACAGCCAGAGCATATAAAAATCCATCTTCTTTTTTTTCCCTCAAGAATTACAAAACTCTTACTTTCTGAGTCTCATGTGACCATGATTATTTGTACCTGAAGTAATTTTACTACTGCCCTGGAGCAAAGATGCAGTTGGCATAACTTTTTATCACAGCACACTGCAAGATAGAGTTGGCTCTGGTGTTTCTGATTTCCCAGTCTGCTTGTTTGACTAATTAGATGTTGGGAGCTGTAGATGGTTTTGAAGTTGTTTATTCCCTGTCTAATGACATTACATGTGTCACAGCAACTGTAATGTGAGGTGCTCAGCTTAGGAAATGCACAGGAAACAACTGGGGTAAGCCACTGCCAATCTGCAGAGAGTCTTGTTTTCTCTTTACTCATGAAAAATATCCTAGAAAAGGAGGGGGGAAAAAGATATAAATATTAACATATTCATACTCAAGTCTCCGTTACATATGTTGTTAGTACATGTTCAATATCTCAAAGAGGGGAAGCAAAGGCAGTAGCTCTGTTTCAGTGCATCTTCACCTATTCTGCTATTTTGGCTTGCAGCATTTTATTTAACTTTGGGCAATACCTACTTTTAAACTTCTAGCAGCTATCCAAGTAGACTGTAGCAGAAACTAAATGCCTGTTTGTAATAAAGAAATGATAGCTTTGGGCTTTCCAGTGGATTCTAGATTTATTTCATACTTTTCTCCTAAAGTAGTTTCATACTCCAAATGATCACATCTGGCAGCTGTCCAGGTGAAAGAGCCCTGCCAGCTCAAAGACACACTGCCAGGACATTAATATTCATGCTGTGTTTTGCTCTTCTCATTTGCGTACTTAACTCTCTGAGACGCAGGAGATCCATGGGGAACACTGATGTGGGAGCTCCAGCCAGTTGTGCATCAGGACTTCATTAAAAAAGCAGAGAAGAATACAAATTTTAGAAGCATAGGCCCACTCCTGCCCTTGGAGAGGTTTATTAAATAACAGCTAGCAAACATCAGGTGGGACTATAACCTGCAAGTTGCTGAAGCTGTTGACTTTCCTAGCATTAGTCCAGAAGAAAACAATAGGTTTGTGCTACAGTTTCTGAAGTATACTTGAGAAAATGTAATCCAGTGCCTACAGACATCTCTAATGAGGAAAGTTAAATATGTTGCCCTTTACAATTAAACGAAATCCACTGGCAAATCTCATTTTTTACCCTGCAGAGGTTACGTTTGATAAATTTAGGGTGTATCAGTTTATAAAAAGAGATTCCAAGACACATATTCTAAATGAAATTTTTTGGAAATTATTTTATTGATTTTGTCAGAATTTCTTTTAAAATAGACTCATTGAAATATAACTATTATGAGTAATGATTACTAGAACAATTGCTTGAGGGGAAATCTATGTGTGAATCTATTAGCATTCCCAAAACTGATTCTTGCCTCCTCTGTATCTTCAGGAATCCCTTTTGTTATATTGTCTGTAAAAAGCAACCCCCTATATGATAGCTAGAAGGTGTTTAGAGCAAGTTTTCATGCCTATTTTATGAGGAACAGTGGTCCAAACCTTCAGTGTGTTCCTAGAACTCCAGTTAAAACTAAACGTAGTTGCAAATAATCAGGATCACAGAAACTTCTCTAGTAAAATAGTATTATAGGTATGGAGAAAGCTTATGGGAATAGGACATGTCATCAAAAAGAAAAATTTGCAAAGATCCTACACAGATTTTGTCAAATACAAACAGTGGGTGTGAATTAAATGGCATTTTACCAGATTAACCTTTTCTGACTTCAAAATTTTGAACAGATTTAACTATCACTGACAAAGAGAATTATAGAAAGCATTGGACCTTTATTTTAGCAGTGAGCAAAAGGAGGAGTCAGGGCTATGGGCAGCTAATAGGACAAGGTATCACAGTCTCTCTGAGCCTGAACGTCTTTTCTGCCTACACAGTACAGAGCAGGGATTTTTATGACAGTTTAACCTCTTCTCAACCTTTGTGAAGAATGTACAGCAAGTAATCATGAACTTTTGGAGCTTATGCATCACAGAAAATCAAGCATTCTTTAGGCTGACTAAGCCTCTTCTAATGTTTTAGATTTTTCATCTAAAAATGCAATGGATGATGAGCTAATAAGACAGACATGAGTATAACATTTACCCACAGTTGCTGTGACAAATTCAGCTTGTGTTACAAAACTAACATTTAAAGACTCCATTTCAGATCCCAACTAGTTTGAAAAAGTGACTTGATAATTTCAGACTATTTGCAAAGAGGATTTTTATTTGATACTGAACATGCAAGCACATTAGAACAAAGGGTAAAGACCTGTTTACTCTTCTGCTATTGTGGTCAGTCCCTGAAGAACACTTTTCCATTGCACTCTTGCAGAGAAGCCCTAGCCCCAGATCAGAAATGTATTTTTTTAAATCAAGGAGTTTTATTGTGTACTTTCATAACTGTGTGGTGTAACTTTTGAGATCAACTGCTAGAAGAGGGACAGAAAAATCTAAGAAATTCTAATGCTTAAACTGTCTTGTCTATATACACACATACCCATATGCTGTGGAAACAGCCACAGAAACACGAGGATAACTTGACTCATCTCAGACACATATGCCTATGCAATTACGTATGTACTTTCAGATATTAATGTCATTCTCTAGACCAAGATCTCATTTGCTTAACTTGAAATATTTTTTCCAGAAGAAAATCCAGCTCTCATTCTCCTGTACTAGGTTGTGTCTGTCTATTTACAGACATTATCTCTTTGGCTGCATAAAACTGAACACTCGCTTTATAGAACTGGTATTCTGCTGCTGCTGTAGCACTGTATGGGGGTACTTAGAAGGGTGAATAATTAAATAATTATGTAATTGGGGAAATGATTGATTGGTTTGTCTAGTTGGTGCTGAATGAGATAATTATAGTATAGCAACCATATTTTAAAATAAAATGGTTTTTTTCCCAGCCCATTTCCAAGCTCTATGTACCTGTATAATTTTTTTTAAAATACCTATTTACTATCCATATTTATGAATCAATATTTGGTGTCTCTGGTGCCCAAAGGCTGATAGTTGCCCTCACT
>NW_008672129.1:0-73304 GCF_000695815.1 Acanthisitta chloris | reverse complement strand
TCAGGTTTTTCACAGAAAGCTGTATGGATAAATTGAAATTCTGGCCTGCAGCTGCCTGATTTTCAATTGAGAAGGATTGAAGACCTTTACTTCACTCAACAAATGGCAATGTTTTCCATTTTCCCTTAAAAAGGTATATGACCAGAAGAAGAGAACCACAGTAGTGAACAACTATGAATGTGGTATAAATACAAAAGGCAATGCGACATCATAACTCCATTTCAAAACAGTTACAGGTGTCAGATGTGCTAAAGTTGCAAGAAGGTTATATTTACAAATACTTATTTAACTAAAGTATGTCTTCTGCAAAATATGACATGGACATCACAAAATCATGATACATCATATGGCAGTGTGCTACCACCCATCCCACAGCCAAAATATCCTGAGTTTTCCAAAACAGTGAAAATGATGCAGGAGAAAATACATTTTTTAATAAAATTACCATCCTTTCCTGGAAGACACTCATTCTCAGGGCTGCATATTGTACAGTAAAGTGTGTGTCTTTTGGACTTAGTACCTTATAGACCACATAAGACATGCTGCAAGAAACAACATGATTGTACTGTAAAAAGTCAAGCATAATGCAATATGCAGCTGAATGAATAATAAAAATTCTCTTGTAAAATTACAGCATTTATTTAGTTTAGAATTATATAAATTTGCAGAGTACAGCATTTCTTAGGACCAGGAGTCGCCCAGAATTGTAATTAAACTAATGCTTTCCAAATAAAAGAAATAATTTTTTTGTGGATTTGTCCACTTTCTTTCTTTCATCAGAAAAGCCTAAACCCAAAACTGCAATACTTAAAACTAATCTTGCCCTGTAAAATCAAACTGAAAAATTTTTCCTCTCAACTACACTCAAAAGTATTTACATGACAAATGACAGGAAGTGTCTTTGGGTTTTTTTAAAGGTCTTTTCAGGTTTCTTGGGAAATGGCAGTTGCAGCTAGGCTTGCTATTTCTGCAGCTCAAATACTTAAAATTTAAATATTTGTAAAGAGTGAGAAAAATAGCTCCATTTTCTACAGCTGATTCTGAAACCTTTGTTCCCTTTCTTTGAACAGGCATAGGCAAACATGTAATTTGTCCTGGCTTTTGTCTAACAGCAAACAATGGATTAAGTTCAGCTGAACATGCAAGGGAAAAGACAAAAGCAAGCATTGTCAAGCACTTTCCATTAGCTGGATTTTTTCCTGAAAATGCCAGAGTGTGGTGAAGCTTTTCTTCTCTTTGTTTTAATAATCATATCCAGTGTGTACGGCTAGCTTGTTCACTTGTTCTCAAGAAAATTGAAAGGTCAAGACACAAACACACTTGTGGTTGGAGGGATAGCATAGTCTTGTACATCTTCTGCTGGAAGCAAGGCTTTTGGATCACAGCTAAGATGCAAAAAGTTTAATTGCTGGAGACAAAATCCAGGTGGTTTAGAGATGTGATTTCTTCCTAGTATCTAAGCTAAATCTATCTACCCTCTTTCAGTTTAAAGCCATTCCCTCTTGTCCTGTCACTGCATGGCCTTGCAAAAAGGCCCCTGCCCACTGTCTTGTAGACCCCCTGAATCACAGAATCATCAAGGCTGGAAGAGACCTTTGGGATCATCAAGTCCAACTGTTGAAACTCTGTAGCCTTTTCTTCTCCAAGCTGAGCGATAGGTCAAGCAGAGAACAACTGCAGCCACGATACTTCTGTGTTAGCCAGTGTGGAAAAAACCCTCGTGCACTGTAATGCGAAGAAAATTATAGAAAATTGTGCTGCAGGGCAACTTTTATCCAACAGAATCGTACCCTGCATCATCCCTTGTTGTGTAACTTCTGCTTGGAAAGAATAACAGCCTTTTCTTTTTTGACCTCAGATATAAATTGCACTAGATGTACTTGAAACACACTTCTCTGACTGATTTCTGTGTATCTTGATCACATTTTGTATATAAATCTGATGTGTTCCATAGCAGACTGACCTTGATTGGATCACAAATTCACATACCTGATATTAAAAATTAATGTCCTTTCTTGTTTTACTGAAAACCACAAACATATATCTTAATTTGATACCCATACCCTAAGGTTAACTTTGTTGTAATTTTGCTATGTTCTTGGTTTCTGTTTCTTGAAAAACTGTGGTAAAATCCCATATTTTCATTTAAGATAAGGCATGCTAATTTCTGGATTGAAGTGTCCTTCCTATCAAGTTGTATAACTGATAATCACAAATTTCATCAACAACACAGAAAAGGGCATTTCATGTATCTTCTCTGCTCTTTGGAGATATGAATCCAGCACTCCACAGAGTTAATGATCCTTGTTGTTGGAATTGCTATATGTCTTATAAAATAGGTTTGTAATTAAACAATAATTTCACAGACAAAGTTTGTGATTTCCTATCCGGTAACCAGTCCCTGCCATGGAAGATTTTAATTTTATTAAATATTAGCAACAGACAAGTAGCTTTTTGCCTATTATGTTGGATGAGGAAATAATACTAAATATAAAAAAAAATCGGGCTTTTTACTCTACAAATGGCTTTATTTGAAAGAAAAGAAGCTAACTCTAACTTTACTAGTTCTAGTTTTAATAGTAGAATTCATTTGGAAAAAAAGAAGGAATCAAAAATCTGCACTTAGGAATATTTCTTAGAAGGTTTGCACTGGGCCATTGTCAAGCCAGACAACAAAAATCAAAATCTCCTTTTACAGTGATGATGAATGGCTCTAATTCCTGACATGCCAAGTGAAGATGTCACTTCTCCTCTGCTCTCTACACCTTTTTTTTGCCAAAATGGTATTCTGTGATAATTTCAGTCAAATGCATACATGTTTTTTTGTTGTCCATGGCATGTTTTGGAAAAGGAATACTTTGGTTAATTATGTGTCTGCAAATACAACCTTCTTCAAACTTTAGCACATCTGCAAACCAGATTAAAAACCTAACAGTCAAAAAATCTACCTAACTCTCAGTACAAGGCACCGGTATATGTTGTCTGTAAAGGAATATTTTAAAAGTGTATCAATGTCTTAAATGTTATAGATGTGCATTTGTTTTCCATTAGTAGTTGAGTAATTTTGAAGAAAAATGTTAAATCTAAATCTATTTACTTGGTTTAAATAGTAGAATATGTAGGTATGAAAGGATAGGCATGTCACTGTTTTGCTAAAACAGGACAGACAGTGTGAATGTGGTCATAAGATTAAATGATGTACTAAAAGCAGGTGTTTACTTGGTTTAAATAGTAGAATATGTTGGTATGAAGGATAGGCATGTCTCTGTTTTGCTAAAACAGGACAGATAGTGTGAGTGTGGTCATAAGATTAAATGATGTATTAAAAGCAGGTGACCTTTGGCACTCAAGTGGCTTTCCTGTGTTCCTGATACCACTCTGATTCCTGTGTTCAGCAGAGCATGAATGAAGTAAGGACTGAAATGCTGTGTCTCTTTTTGCAGTGAGCTAACAGTTTAGATTTTACTTAGCCAAATCTCCATCTGAATCAGAAACTACACCCTGTATGGGGAAATATGGATTCTGATAAGCAATGTATGGTTTTATATAATTTAATTATAAATGCTTTTAGGAGGGTGCTTGTGATAGGGTTGAAAAGCAGAAAATCAGATGGTGTGCAAAGTTCAAATTCAGGTTTGTGTGGCGAATTTCTGTCTGAAGTTTGTCACAATCAGGTCCTGCACTTTTGTGAATGCTGAAATGGAATGCTGCTGGTCGTGCTCTTTTGTGAATGCTGAATGCTGAAAAAGTGGGATTGCTTGAAAAACTCTGAAGTAGGATGCAGAGGTTTTTTATATGCCACAAAATCTGTCGTGAATCTCATTGTGGAAGACAGGTAGCTTGGAAATTGGAGCAGTGAACAAATCCTCTTCTGCATGAATGAGACTTTTTAGGACTCTGCCTTAGCAACCACCAAGCAACAATCAGGTGATCTAGTATCAAGGATAGCTGGCAACATGGAACAGCTTGCTAGCAGCTGAGATCTGATGGTTTGTAATGTGTAGGATGTGATTACTAATTCAAAATAAAAAGCATTGGCATGTGCTTGTTTAAGATAGGAAAGACACAGTGCTAGCACTAGAAACCATTCCATTTCCTAGACTTGCATAGCAGCCTCACCAAAGAGACTCATTGGCTCACCTGTTGCCACTACAAGAAAATGAAATGCTACAGCAAATGGAAGCATGAATTCTCTGAAGTCAATAAGCATTTCTCTGTCTAAGCACATATGACAAGAGTGCTGCTGTGATATTTTTACTGTTCCCCTCAGCTTTCTCAGCTTTAATGGCAAGACTTTCCTAAACTGTTTTCTTGTAGAACTCTGTTAGAGCCTGTCAGATGCTGTTAATGCTAGACTTTATCTCATATAAACCTGTCACACATACCCAACTGCTTTGACTGCTGCCATTCCTGAAAGGTGAGAGCTGGAAAAGAAAATGACCCATGAAAACACCTCGTCATAACTGCACCTGCCTGTGCTGCTTCTGGTGAAGGAGACCATCAACACCTCACAGCTGTTTCCTGCATACTTAACTTCATGGCCTGTTTTTTGTCCTGGCTCTCAGCTTTCCTATTTGGGGTTTCTTGTGTAAATGAGATTACCTGTTTTCAAGCTGGACCATATAAGGGTTAGGGAAGGAAGAATCAGGAAGATATCTCAAGTCTAGGTGCAGAATGAAGCTCCAGCAGAAGTTCTCCAACCTGTGAGTTTTTCCTCCATTCTTTCATGTCTGTCCTCCTTGGTGAAATTGTTTCTGTGGCAGCAAAGTTAACAGGCACAGGTTGACAAGAGATGAGCAGGAACAGCTGGTTACAGCACAGTCTGGTGTATACTCCTTGTATATGGTAGTAGCTGTTTCACTGGGACGTGGATTTCAAGAAATGTTTGATGGATCTGAAATACAAGAATCACCTATCTAGAAATGCTAGAGCTAAGTTGGTATGATCTTTCTAGCAGTGACAGGATAGCCTCAGCTAGCTTGCTCCTTTGTTGCTTACTTGAAAATCACATTGTGTTCTCTGCTTATAGAAAATAAATATTTTGCTTGTACAGGGGTGTCACGTTAAGCCACTCTGAGTTTGGGTTACCAAATAACAGACTTATCAGGGTTGCAGTTTACAGAACTTAGCAGCAAACATCCCTACTAATCCACATGCCTGCCTGTTCCCAAGTGTGTTGTTTATTTTATTTTATTCAGTTCAGTTTATTAATGACTTTTAAAAAATCCATTCAAAATAAGCAGTTTTCCCAATGGACACTATGTCAAATTTTCTGGCTTTAATTCAGTCAATTAATTGTAGTGTACAATTATTGTACAATACATTGCAATAGTATTTTAACTTTTATACTAAAGATGGGAAAAACAATATTTAAAAGTGTATTATACTGCCTTAATATATTTTTAATGATTTAGCTTGAAAGACATTTTTGCCATGAGTGTGATTCACTGCTGAGCTGATGAGTTGCTTGTACTTCCCTTTAAAACAGTTTCTGCAGGCCATTATTGATTGTGATTTCTACCATAACTGACAGTGTAATGACAGCATCAATAAACAGACTAGCACTTTTTTTAATCCAATGTGCTTAAAATTAAACCAAAGCAAAGCAAAACAAAAGACAACAGAAAAGGTGAAAGAATGCTCATCAGTACTGTGTTCACTATAGACTAGTATTTAGTCTCTGACAGACTTGTATAAACTCATCTTGACTCATTTTCACAGCATTTGCTTCTTAAACTAGCAAGATTAAATTTACTTTTAGTACTTCCATAAGTGTAGTATATATTCCCTCAGCTGAATTCTGTGTTTATGGTCTGCAACAAGACACTAAACTTTCTGAACCTTCTGGTCTGATCCAGTGAGATAATAACTTTTCTGTTCTAATCTGCTTTGAGGAATGAGTGCTAGGTCTCTCAGCAGTTCTGTCATTATAAAAATACTGCTCTGAAAAATTTAGACACTACTGTACTAACGAAAATTTAATTTGGGTTGGTTGATTAGTTGTTTTAGTAAGTTTTTCCCTGTTAAAGGTTTCAACTCTCCCAGAGTTTTGGATTTTGCAAATTGGCAATTGCCTAGTTATTAAAAGTAGAAGTCACAACAACCAACATCCTTCACCTTGACTGATATCCTTAGTGAAGTTCTTCCAGTTCATTACTGGAACAGTTGGATAGCTTGTTGTCCCCTGTTAGCACATACCTGGGACCACTGTCCTTTGCCAGAACATGCTTTGCTGAACTGAAGAATTACTGAGGGGTTCACTCTTTACCCCTTGATGTAATAGGAGGCTCCAAATGCAGCAGAAAGAGACAAATCAATGAAGTGGCAAAGCCACTGTAAGGAGGATGTTGTAAGAGCACCAAACACAGGGAAGGTTGAAGGCTAAGAGTGGTGAGGACATGCTGAGGCTTTACATCCCAAGCTGCAGAGTAGAACAACAGATCTGGTGATGTTCAGCTGTACAAAGGCTTTGATCACCCAGTGGCAGTCATAAATTTTTGGCACCACAGATCAAATGGAGTGTTCATTTATCTAACATTGCCAGGTCAGGTCCAAGTATGTTTGCTGTGTAAGAAAGGATATGTATAAATAAAAAGCAGAAAATATATGCTAAAACATAATATTTGTGGGTTGGATATTTAAAGACCAGTTAATCTAATTGAAATTTGTAATTAAAATCTTTCATGTCTGTTCAATTACAATTTATCTTTTATGTTTGGTTTGGGTTTGGATTTGAGTTTTTTAATAAAAGGGATTCTTTTTTAGGTGTGAAATTATAATATGAGCTTTATAGCAACATTTTATTTTATGGAAAACATTTATATCCAGGGGTGGCTGGAAGTTTTAATTGATTTTTCACACTTCAGTGCAGTCAGTTTTTGCAAATGCTTCTTGTTCGTTCTCAGTAGTGTCCCAAACTCAGATTTAATTTTGATGTGGTAAGGGGGTTGTTGTGCTTAGAATTCCAATATATTATTTAAAATATTTTTCAAGTTTAATGTAAAATAGATTTGTTTATTCGCTTGGTGAATATTAAGCTTCAGCTTATATTTTCAAGTATGTCCTGAGTTTTAAGCTGTCTTTAAGCATGAATGGTGGGATAGAATCTGCATGCCTAGCCTGAGACCATCTTACTTTTCAAATCACCTTAATGAAACAGAAAGACAACTTAAAGAGTAGAGTTTTGATCCATAAACATCTAACACTATTTGGTTTTAAGCAGGGAAATTCTCATTGGAATTACTTTTGGTGTTTTATCCATACAACCGATATGTGTATGAGGGCTTAGAGGATTTAGCTCACTCTGTGCCTCAGAAGGAAAGCTTGATACAGTGTCTGGCTGATGTGTCATATTTAGTAGAAAATTTAAAAGGTAGTTCATATTTTCAGCTGTCATCATATAACTGACTGTATACTGGACTAGAATTTCCTGGGTTTAGCCTGGAGAAGAGGAGGCTCAGGGGTGGCCTTATCAATCCCTGCAACTCCTTGAAAGGAGGTTGGAGTCAGGTGGGGGTTGGTCTCTTCTCCCAGGCAACCTGCAGCAGGACAAGAGGGCACAGACTCAAGCTCTGCCAGGGGAGGTTTAGGTTGGATATTAGGAAGAGATTTTTTACAGAGAGAGTGCTCAGGCATTGGAATGGGCTGCCCAGGGAGGTGGTGGATTCACCATCCCTGGAGGTTTTCAAGCTGAGACTGGATGTGGCACTTAGGGCCATGGTCTAGGAACAACAGTGGGGGTGGACTTGATGATCTTTGAAGTATTTTCCAACCTGGTTGATTTTATGATTTTATGATTAAAGTTTATAAAAACTAGGATACATGAAAATAAAAGTATAAAATAATCTGTGTTAGCAGGTTTTCCAATTTACAACAATTGCTGTACAATTAATATCTAAGTATATTTCTACTCTCTCTATTCTATTAAGGGTTTCAGTACAATTTATATATCGCTTGCTTGGTCAAAGATGAAATCTGTGCATATTTTCAAAACAAGCTCTGATGTTATACATTGGCTGTGTTAAGGGTACAAGTCAATATGTATCACTGAGCAATATACCAGAAGGGTTTGGTTAGGAGGAGGGTTAAGGTAAGATATGTCTTTTCTTTCAAGCCAATTCTGCCACTGAGGAGAAAAATTTGCTCTTTAGAATGTGGCAAAGTTGTATGGTTTTCCTTATCCCTCCCCATCCCACTCCAACGGCAAATTCAAGTAGAAGCTCTCATCATGATTGGCTTTATGGCTGCTGGGCAAATTTTAGGGCCATGGCTTTAAAACTGAGAACAAACTCAGAGGAGATACAAGCTGTGGTGGAGTGACACTGACTGGAAAAATAGCATAAGTGCTATTCCTTCACAGGTTACACACATGAGAGTCAGTAGCCTTTCGTACACACAGAATTCAGCAGTTTATCACCAGAACCAGAGAGGCAAGGGGGAGTTCAGCTTTTGCTGCCTGAGGACATCTTCCTGCAGAAGAAGTTAATTAAAATGTGTCTTCCTCTGTATTTTATCTTGTGAAAGGCTGTCCAAAATTTCAGTTAATGCCCCTGTAAATTCCTTTGCCAAGTGTCTTTGCTTTGACAACAGCCTTGTGAAAGAAGAGGTCCTAAGGTCAACTATATTTTGCTTCTCTAGGAATCTCCTTCCAGCAGCTGAAAGGAGAGGAGAGCAAATAGGACTTATAAAGATGTTCACAAGCAACAAATATGGAATAATTGTGGGGTTTGATGGATCATTTTCAAGACATATTTTAGTCTCTATTAACTAAATGCATTGTTCATCCTAAGAGGTCTTTCATGTCACCAAATTTCTGTTTGGAAAACAAAATTCTGCATTTATCTGATAGATACATATTTACAGCAATGTTGAATTTTATGTTAAAATAAATTACATGTCTACAGAATTTTATGTTCTTTCTATTGAAGTTAAAACTTATGTCAAATGCCAAATGGCAGTGTTAGCATTCCAAAGCTAAGGAGCTTCTTGTGGTCTTGCGTTTTGTGCCAGATCAGCTTATATTCATTGAAGTGAATGAAACTTTGGACTTATGCAACAGTTAAGAAGCTGAGATTATATAATTTCCTCTGCACTTGGACAACTCTCATTTAGATTACAAAAGGAGGGAGACACTGATGAAAGTGCAAACAGTTGAGTAATGTCCTGAACATGAAGCTCCAGCAATTAGGAATAAAATAACTGAAGCTAATTAACTCTAGCACTTAAAAAAAAAGATGCCATAAAGAAATTAGCTCTTAGAAAGCCAAAGGACTCAGTCTGTTAACTGTATGAATCTGAGCCATGCCTAAGGAAGGAAAGCTTACTTTAGCACAGGCATTATGTCTTCTCTGGGCTTCTGACCCCTATTTGTCCCTCCTCTTCTGACAGTGTTCTTTATTCCTCCAGAAATTTTGGGAAAGGATTTTAATTAACGATTGCCATTCTCTAAAACTTAGTGAGCATGATGTACTTCAATTGGTGCAAAATTTTTTATTTCACTGCCTTTTACTATTTCACTTGATTTCCAAATTTCATGTTGTCTAGCAGACTGTCAGAGCAGTTGGTTGTATTTAAGTAAATGAAGAAATAACCTTAATAAATAATTTAGTTTCAGAGTTTAATTTCACAGAAAAAATAATTCAGTTTTAACCTTGATCTCTGTTACATTTGAAGAATTTTCTTGAATTCAACAAGCAAAACTCATTTTTGAGGTGAGAATAAGGAAGAGCAAATTTAATCTGGAAATAATAATTAATCAGAAATAAATGAGCAAATAAAATCAACATGGAATTCCTAGACTGAGTAGACTCAGTAGACTGAGAAATTTTTGAAAGATGATGTTAAAAAAAAAGAGCAAGACACTTCTTAAAATATAATATACTCTTATTTTAAAAACTCCTGAATCATAAAATGTGATTTGAGTTCAAATTTTCCATGTATTTACCGTTGCTTAAAAATCTGATGTCAAGGAATTCTCATCACAAAGGCTCAAGAATTCATAATCAGACCTACATAATGGTAACCATAAAGTCAAAGTGACCAATATCTTACTAGTTTGGTAAGATTAACATGTGAATTAGCTAATAGAGTAATACATGGGTACTTAAATTATTGGAGTATAGTTTGCATTTGTTTCTTTCAATACATCAGTTGTACTGCAACTGTAAGATGATGAATTGCCTTTCAACTATTCCTTCCTAGGGAGAAGTTCCATTGTTCAGAGAGAACCAGAGCAAAGCCAGCTGGCAGCTAGACTAAGGAATAATTGACCCCAAATGGAACAGATGATCCCTTTTCAGCAAAGCACTTAAACATGTGCTTTAAATCTCTGTTAAATGCATACCCCTTGGAAGAAGCAGAAAAATATTCTGTAGTAAAGTGTTTCTCTTGACTTGAAAATAAAGGTGTAGTGAAATTTGGACCCCAGAACATCCTGAATGAAATGTGTATCCTAAGCCATTAGTGAAGACTGTCTTACCAGTTAATATGAATTCTCATAAAGATGTCATGTTATTCTTTAAATCTGATGAATATGGGGTGAATAGCCAAATAAAAGGATATTTCACAGAAAAAATATTTTTACTTGTCTAGATTAGAGAGAAAACTTTATAAAGAATTTACTGCAGGTATGAATCCATATGTAAATAGGACTCTAAGCACATTGTCTAAGTAGACAGTGTATTGTGATGCTTTTAGTGTACTAGTTATATTGTAATTTCTAAAAACTATTTTAAAGGCACCAGTATTAGACTGCTACCAGATAAGAGTTGGCAGCACAGTGCCTTGTTCATTGCAAGGACACAGAGCAGATGATTGAGTGCTGCAATGAAATGTATTTCCTTTTAAAGGTAATGACTTATGCCATGTGTGAATGACTGTACCACTGCTCTCCATCATCATATTTAGTAAAATTAATGTAAAACTATTAATGTAGGTCATATATATTTTGACTTCTGCACCAAGCACAGGGGAAGACCATGATGCCAGTGTGAATATTCTCACTGGCTGCTGATCTCAATGCTTTAGCTAATTCATTATCCCACTTCTGTGTCCTTGGCACTCAAATTGAGATATAATGACTGTGATTGTAAAGAGACTAAGACAGGGGATATTAGAACCCGTTTTCTCAGCACAGATGTTATGCCGTTGTAGCTGGACGTAAAACAATTATTTTTCTTGCAAATTCAGACACCATTTTTCTTTAAGCATCATGTGCAGAACGAGGAATAATTTCTCGCAGAAAATGGAATTATAATTAGACAATAAGATTCAGATTGCTTCTTTGAAAAAATTTGCATCATGGGTAAAACAAGGGTATACAAAGCTGATAGAGATTCCCCCTTTGAATCACTTTTCATCCAAATATTAGGTTCATAGAATAGTTTGATTTGGAAAGGACCTTAAAGACCATCTAGTTCCAACCCCCCTACCAAGGAACACCTTCCACTAAACCAGTTTGCCCAAAGTTCTTCTCAGCCTGGCCTTGAACACTTCCAGGGATGGGGAATAACCAGCTTCTAGGGTCAGCACGTTCCAGTGCCTCATCACACTCACAGGAAAGAAATTCTTCCTTATATCTAATTTCAATATACCCTCTTTCAGTTTGAAAATGTTCCCCCTTGTCCCATCACCACATGCTTTTGTAAAAGGTCACTCTCCAACTTGCTTGTAGCACCCATTAAGTACTAGATGGCTGCTATAAGGTCTCCACAGAGCCTTCTCTTGTCCAGGCTGAATAGCCCCAACTGTGTCAACCTGTCCTCATAGGAGAGATGCTTCCACCCTCTGATCTTTGTGGCCCTCCTCTGGACTCACTCCACTGAATGCAGTACTCCAGGTAGGGTCCACCCATCCAATTCATGTCTCTCCAGTTTAGAGAGAAGGATGCTGAGTAGGATGCTGTCAAATGCTTTGCACAAGTGCAGGGAGGTGATGTCAGTTGTTCATCCCTTATCCACCAATGCTGTAAACCCATCATAAAAGACCACCAAACTTGTCAAGAACTATTTGCCCTTAGAGAAGCCATGTTGGCTGCCACGAATCACCTCTTTATTTTTCATGTTCCTTAACACAGTTTCCAGGAGGATCTTCTCCATGATCTTGCTGGGAACAGAGTTGAGAATGACTGGCCTGTAGTTCCCCCATAAATGGAGGCTGTGTTTCCCATTTTCCAATCAGTGTGAACTTCACTGGACTGCTGTGACTTCTCAAATATGATGCCTGGTGGCTTAGCCTCCTCATCTGCAAGCTATCTCAGGACCTGGGGATGCATATCAGGAGGTCCCATGAACTTGTGCACCTTCAGGTTCCTTCGAACCTGATCTTACCTACAGTGAGCAGTTCTTCATTCTCCCAGTCCCTGCTTTTGCCTTCTACAAAAGAGTGGAGCACTTGCTGGTGGATGCTGAGGCAAAAAGTCATTGAGTACCTCAGCCTTCTCCATGTCCTGGGTAACCAGATCTCTGGTTCAAAGAGAAAAGTATGATGAAATTAAGGCTTTTGGAACTGGATTCCATGCACATTAGGAGGCTGAAAAGAATGACATATTCAAGAGCAATTTTGTCAGGGTATTCAGAGGTCTAGAGTTGTAGTTCAGCAAATTGAGTATTGCTTAGCATGAAGTTTCATGAGGGTTTAATGAATTCTTTTTGATTAAATGTAAATAAATAGCCTGTTTAAAGCATGCTGTTAGAGATTCAGAGTTATATATTAGAACTGTGCTTCAGACTTAAAAAAACTCCTGTCAGTCACCCTAATTGTGAGTGGATAGCTGGACAGGAAATCAAATTCCCCTCCTGGATACCTTCAGCTTTAGAGAGTACTCTAGTGATCTTTTCAGTTTTAGGTTTCGTTTGGGCTTGAGGCTGGGTTGGAGTTTTAAAGATGGGATGAACAGTGGATTTCTGAGAGGGTAGATACTCAGTTTCTTATGATTTTGTGTCAGGCCATGTGGACTATCAGAAAAAAGAGGTTCTGGTTGAAACTTATGGAGTCACTTCAAATATGTCAGCACTGCCTTCTTCAGTTTGATGTAAGAGGTGCAGAGATCCTAATGCATTTCTGAGACATGACGGGATAGATCCATTTAGCTGTTGCAGAAGGGTGAAAAATGGTTACTTACAAAAAAATATCTCCCTTATGGCAGGCAGTATCCTAGTTCTGCTGTGAAATATTGTAGTTATCTGAATCTTGCAGTTAACAAGCTTTGTTCTTGTGGCATCACCAATAGATAGATGGGATGCTTCTAGGTTGTCACCTACAACCAGGTGATGTAACACCATAACTGGTCCAATCAGTAAGCATACACTGCTGTTCTGTTGAGCCTTTTTTCCTGAGAGTATGCATCTTGTTCTCCAGGAGGTAAACTTTGTGTGCAGCCCTGGGAATAATCACTATGAATGACCCATAAATTTTCCCTGGAGCTGGTCTTCAAGACTATTCTTGGTCTAGAAGTAGTCTTAATCGATACCCTGTGTCTTGGGGATTACCTAAAGTACATGTCCAAATGCTGTACAGGACCAAGTTGCAAAACTGGGCTCTTTGCAAAATTTAATTGCTTCACAGAGCAGGATAACTGAGGCAGGAGGGATCATATGAGTATTCCTGTAAAATCCTGCAGAGAGTTAGGTACTGAGCAACCAAAATATAATTAAGCAACTAGTGGTTGTAGGAGTCATCTTTTTGTTGCATGAAAACACAGTTAACGTGAGAATCTAAAGTCTTGTTTCAATTTCATTTTTTCTTTTCCTTTTTTTTTTTTTTTTTTAGTATTGGCTTTCAATATCTGCTAGAGAAATCTGTACAAACTGGTTAGGCATCTAATAATCAGTGGAATGGCCTTGTTTGGACAAACGGCCTAATTTAATGCCACATTGACAGTGTGTTATTCTTTCTATTAATCATTTCCAATAGATTGCAAAGCAAATTGACCTCTAAAAACTAGGGAATCACTTTTATTATATTCTATTATCTGTGATTTGAATATTCCTCTTTCAAATCGAAAAAGGAGACTCAGGAAGAAGGAAGTACTTATTACTATGAAATTCTGTTCTAAAATACTGTTTAAGTAACATTCTAGCAATGATTCCAACTGCTGAATGCCAGAATGATGAGCTTTTATCATATGTAAAAGATTCTTAATTATGCATTCCATAATGCTCTAAAATTAGTTGGATGGCCTCTTTTCTGATTATGTATCATTTTCCAAAACATGTTCACTAGTATAATTCTTGGTGTCATAATGATCATGACTACCTGTTTGCAGAGAATTAGAGGAATAACAGCAGTTTCTGTCAGAATATATCACATTTTCCCACAACAGCAACCAAAATATCAGCTTTACTTTTGCTCTTGCTATGGCAAACAACAGTGATGGCTAGGAGAGGTACAGAGAAATGCTGATTGTTGACAACAGTTGTATGTGCAATGACTTTATGGTCTATGATGAGCAAAATTCTTTCTTTAGAATTAAAGACAAATGTGCAAAGTTCTTTCTTTAGCATGGGTGGCATATGGAAAAGTACAATTATAGTACTTCCCCCACTCCTGTAAAATATGTTGCTTTAATCTATCTAGCCTATCTATTTCAACATAAGCAGGTCAAGTTAAAAGATTGTTTTCAGAGGGAGGGAATTGTCTTTGTATCCAGCAGGGATAAAACAAGGAGTGGTGTCTTAACGTTGCATCTTGTCCGAAATGTCAGCCAAGCCTTGCCAGAGAATAGAAAGGCTGTGGCACTTGTCACAGGCAGTTTGAAGAAGGATCTCTTAAGACATTTCTGATCCTGTTCTTCTGAGGTTCTGTGTCTCTGAGTACAAATTTACATTGGAGTAATCCCAAACTCACCTCATCAAGCTCAGTCCTTTATTTTTGTGGTCGAGATTCTGAATTGTCACTTCTATGGAGCAGAATCTTTTTTTCCTATATTTCCTACATGCACAGCAAAATATTTTTCTGAAGATATTATGCTCTCTATTTCTCTGTTGGGTTGTTTGTTGTGTTACTTTTTTACATTTCTGTGTGTATTTTTCCATTTTCTTGCAATGTCTATTGCCCTCTGCCAGTGCCTGGTCATTTTGGGAATATTTACTGTGGTTTTGGCATGTCAAACATTGCCTTTTTAGCCAGAGGTTGTCAAGTATGTGTAGTTCTTTGCCTGCATATTGTGCTGCATAGTTTACTTCTCCTGCATATGTAATTTTTTTCCCAAGAAACTAAGGCTTGTATAAGTTAATAACAGATGCTATAATAACTATCCATATAGTCCATAGCAAGGCATTTGTTTGTGGCTTTACCTCTGCAAGCACAGGGGAAGTGCTTTACTTTGTTTCTACAATCACCAGGGATTCCCTGGCTGCCTGATTACTTCAGAGCCTTTGATTTGATCAGAGCTGTGCCTTTTCTCCCTGAAAGCATCCTTAATGAAAAGAATATTTTGGGAGCACTGAAGGAACTCCTCAAGAAAAGAGACAGCATGGGGAGGGAGGAAGGAGTGAGGAGACAGTCTTGCCAAGATACTGAGAAGAAGTGAAAGAGCTGTGTTAGGAGAGAAAAGAAATATGATTATGCAGCACCAGAACTGCAGTAGCCTCTGCAGAACAGAGAATAATAGAAGCAACACAAGAAGACAGAATTTTTCCTTTGAAGTCTCAGATGGGAGACTCCCTACATGAACATGCAGGTCTTTCTCTATTTTATCTCCCACAGGTGAATTATTAACTGAAGTGCATTTGAGAAAGCTTTTGATGGAAGGGACATGAATTCTACATTTAATTTTATTTATTGAAGGGGAGTGACCAGCCAATTAATCAGTGTCATTTTCTTATTAAAATCAATTAAATAAATTGAATTTTAATTGAACAAGCAAATATAATTACTAAATCCCTTACAAGTCTGTAATGCTAATTTAACTGGGTAAATTTTTGAATTGTTTAGTAAAAATTAATACTACAGATTTGTATGTGTTTCCTTATCAGACATTTCCACTGTCTACAATAGTTAATATTTTCACAGTAGCTCTATGTCTCAGGTATAAATTCCTTGGCTGATCTATAGTCTGCTAAATCTGGAAATAAATACATTTTGTTAATCATCCTATTATCATTAAAAGTAAGGTGATGGTTTATGGTAGCCACTTTTAGTGCATCACAAGGTCCCCCAGTTATTCAATCAGTAAAATAATTCTGAAAGTAGAGAACTTGCATTAGGTGTCACCCAAAAAATTCTTGGAGCAACAAGAAATTCAGTGATACCTCTGAAATAAAACCAATATTAGAGAAAACAGCTATTATGGCACATCGGAATGAAGACTTTGGTGTAAGCACATGCACAAGTAATTAATATTACAGGCTTGATACTTTGAGTTCCTTTATCCATTTCTGAAAATTGTAAAAAGAAATATGTTTAGACAGGATGTCTAAACCCATAGCTGGAAACAAATAACTGAATGGTAACTGGCTAACTGGTATTACACATAAGCTCCAGGACAGATGGTGGTTTGTTATCTAAACCTGGCATAAGGACTAGAGCATGGACACTACACTGGCAGGAGCCCAAGTGAGGCATTTTGCACCATGGGGATGCAAAAAATCTCTTAATACAGAGAGTGCACATCCTTTCCCTCTCTTACTGGAGGTTGCCTCTTTGCAAGGTGGTTATACCTTTGACTCTGTAGGCTTTCAGTCTCCTCTCCTTTTTTCTACCAGTTCTCAGAGACAGTAATACTAACCTGATTCCGAAAAGAATAAGTTTAATTTCTCTACCAGTATTTGGGATTTGAGAGAAAGGGTTAATAGGAGCAACAACATTTTTGCCCACATGTCCATACACAATTGATTCTTTCTGCCTCTCTCACTAAAGCTACATTACATACTGCAGCTCTGCTAAGTGGACAGTTTTTATGGGAGTTTTTTCACAGTTTGGGTACATACTAAATCACTTTTTATTTCATATATGAAGCAAGAAAACTCATGTGATGAGCTGGTTTGTTCATGAAAGGCTGTGTTTATACCAAGTTTATAGGTTGAACCAATTCTGAGTATCCAAAAATAGGTCACAACCTGGTTTTGTAGTAGAAGTATGTTGTCTTCCTATTTATATAATCTGAAAAGGAATGAGCCAATTTTGTTTAAGCATGATTTTGAAGACATTTTGCACATGCCTTGATATCAAAATTTCAAGGACCTTTTCTCTCCTCAAAACATGTGTTTGGCTTTTTTTTCCCCCCGTTTTTAAACAATGTGAGAAGATAATCAACACTGAAAGCACTTTTATGGTGGTATTTCAGTTCATAAATGTCTGAAATGTGAGGGTATGTGACTATACTAATAAGACAAAGACAGAAAGCACCAACATTTTTGTAGTTGCCTCCTGTGATGAACAAGATTGGCTAGTATTTTGAACTTCTGGTATATCTCTTTACTCCAGAAAAATGGGACAAAAATGCCTATCTCATTATTTCTCTGGCACTTTTTATGTTGGCTTATATGAGTCATTTTCTGCAGAGACTGCTATCTAGTGTCTTTTCCAGAAACAGCTTGGCTTTCATTGTAATTGTTAGTTTTCTCTGTTACTGAGTTTTCTACTTCTATTCTGTGTTTTCTCATGATATGGAGTGTAGTGGTTTAACCCCAGGCAGCAGCCAAGCCCCACGCAGCCAATCCCTCACTCCCCACCAACAGGATCACAGTAAAAATTGAAAGGGTCAAAGTTAGAAAACTCTTGGGCTGAGATAAAGACAGTTTAAGAGGGAAAGCAAAAGGCACACACTAAAGCAAAGCAAAACAAGGAATTAATTCATTACTTCCCATGTGCAGGAGGTGTTCAGCCATCTCCAGGAGAGCAGGGCCCATCACAGGTAACAGTTACTTGGGAAGACAAATGCCATCTCTCCAAATATCTTCTCCTCCTTCCTTCTTCCCCCTACTTTATACACTGGGTATGATGTCATATGGTATAGAATATCCCTTTGGTCACTTTGGGTCACCTGTCCTGGTTATGTCTCCTTCCAGTTTGCCATGCACTCCCAACTCCCTTGCCAGCGTGGCAGTATGGGAAGCAGAAAAGGCCTTGGCTCTGTGTCAGCTCTGCTCAGCAACACCCAAACATCTTTGCATTATCATTATTGTGTTCAGCACAAACCCAAAGCATCGCCCCATAGCAGTCACTGTGAAGAAAATTCACTCGACCCCAGTCAAAACCAGCACATTGAGAAAAAATTCATTCAAAATGGCAACAAGGTGGATCTGGATACAGAAGTGTTACAACTGCCTACAGATGACTGTTACCTTTCCAGAATATTTTAGGTAATTTTTGTAATCTGAACTGTCAGAACATATACAATTAAATTGTCTCTCAGTTTAATATTAAACTGTCTTAATTTATTATGCAAGGATCAATTAATATGCTTATTTTGTATATGTATTCATTCATTTATTTAAGTTATATTTGAGGAACCTCATAGTCAAGGTGGCCTGATGCTAGACAAAACCAAATTTTCTCCTCCTTTTCAGCTGTGGAAAGTAACTTGAAATGTTCTTGTGGTGTAATTTAATGTTACTTTAAAGACTGCATGATAAAACTGTGCCCCTAAATGTGAAAAAAGCCATACATAGATTGCAGTGAACATATAGGAGGGAAAAGTGTTCTTATGAACATCATAGATGTTCATCTCTGGTGCTTGGGAAAAACACAGCTAAGAATGGCTGCAGCACATCCTTTGTTATTTATAGCTGGTAACTTATCTGAACTTTACTCTTACCACTATCTATCAGGAGTGAAATTTTCAATGCCTAGAAACAGCCTTGGTTTTGCAACAAAGTCTACTATATGCATCTATAGCTTTCTAAATGTCATTGTTTTCTTTTCTTTTTCAAAGAATTAGGAGGAAAACCATAAGTAGTTACCAATCTTAGGCAAGTAAACATATTTCAGATGCTTTCAGTTGGCCATTCAGACAATGGTCAGCTATAATCTTTTGACTGCAGTTCTCAGAGCTGCTTCTTTGGTATTATTGGCCCCTGCATTAAACTAGGTGTGATAAAACATCAGTGTAGACAAAACCAAAGCCCTGGATTAAACAATCTCATTCCTCACATTTTCTCCAGTTTCTTCATGTTTAGTATATTACTTCAGATGTATCCCCAAATAAACTAATGATTAACCTTTCATGAAAGTCCTGGAGACTATTTTGTTGAATTTTTTATCATTTCTAGTGTATTCCAAAGGGAATCCTTCCAATGCTGTTAATCTCATCCTCCCCCACCTCTTCTTCTCACTCTCCCCCACTCACACATAGGTATAACAGTAAAGCTCTGAAAAGACCTTTAAAAGATCAGAAAAATAACCTTCCTAATTGAATTTGTATTGCTGCACTAGACTCACTAGAAGTGAAACAAGTTGTGAAATATGTGTGTATAAACATATATAAAGAGAGATTTATATCTAAATGTATGTGCATATGTATGTACACACATCTTTACATACCATATGTGATTGCATTATGACATGGAACTGTGTGAAAATTTTGCTATCTCATTGAACATTTTCTATTTAGCATTTCATGGACATATTTTAGCCATAGATTTTTCATTTGCCTTTCTTTGAGTTTCATGTGAAGTAATCCCTCCAAAACACTGCCATGGTGTTTTTGATTATTATTATTACTATTTTAAAGCATATTATCTTGGATATACTTTCACAAAGTGAATTGGGTGACTAGTTACCAAACATGAACAAAAACTGCAGGTTAACCTATGCAGGTTAATTGGAAAGTTTGAAGATCTAATAATGTTCCTACTTCATCTCCATGATGAAATGAGACCTGTGAAACATTTTTGTTTGGTTGGAGATTTTTTAGCTTAAAACCAGCAGGTTGAGCAGTCCTTGGCCCAGGTTATCCCTGGGATTCAGGAGGATGAGGCTCAAATTTCACCTTGAAACAGAGTGTGTGAGAACCATAATTCTCCTAGGTCTACACGGTGAGTACCGATGCTGCTGTTTCATTAATATGCCAAATCTTTCCAGATTTTTCCCATTTCACTAGCTCAAAATTCTGTCTTCTCCAACAACACTTATTTAAGGAAAAATAATAATTATAATACACTTTAATCTTAATGTTGATATTGTTGTATTATTGAAAGTTAAAGTTGCTATGCAATATGAAGTAACAGGAACATTTCAGAGAAAAAAAAGCAGGTAAGTTTCTGTCCTATTTCTGGATTCTTGTCAGTCTCCAAGGACTTGAAACTTGGGATCAGTTTTAGTCTTAAAGTAGGTGAGTCAACATTTGTTCTCATTTTATCCAGAAAGTAACTATGTACCAAGCTGGTCTATGTATCTATTGCAAGTAATTCCATAAGAAGTATTTTCTGCCATATAGAAGCCTTTCTTGATCAAATATTTTATAGTTTTCTTAATGAACTCCAGCATATTTATATCTCAAAAATACTTGTTTTCCAATCTGGAAAATGAAAACTCTGCTGAAGATTTATGTATATCTAAGATAATTTGCTCAAGCTGTTAGCAACAGAAAAGCCACTGGATCCTTCAGTTCAAATTAGGTGAACTTGTAGATACTGCATAAGTTAGTGCAAAGCTGTAGGTGAGTACAGTTCATATTAGTCACACCATATTTAAAATACAGTGTTCTCAAATAGACTTGCTTTTATCTGTTTTTTTTCTTAACCAGCCGACAGGCATCTTTGGTTCATATGCAAGGAATGAGTAAGTACATTTTGCTATTAGTTTTGGCTTCATTTTCCAATTATAGGGTGGTTCAGCCTAGATTTGCCTTAAGTACACTCTATGTGCATTATGATACTCTAATTCTTCAATTGTCTCATTGTCCAATGCTAAAATTATTGAGATTTTAAGGTAATACTGTAAATATACTAAAGGTAGAAAGTAAGGAAGAGAGAGAGGGAGGGAATGAGAAAGTGAAGACAGGAGGCCTTGAAGGATCTAACAAACTTTGCATTAGTTCTACATTTGTCTTGGAAACCATTACTTACCTAATGCATAGGTATTATGAACGAGGTCCCCTATTCTCATCTTGGCCTCTATCCTTGGTCAAGTCACACATTCAGTGATTTCAATCTTTCTATGTATTTGCTGCTTCTATCACATGTTGGCTGTGATTAATCCTGCCTTACTATTCACCTTTTGGCCAAGTGTTTTCTTGCTAGCTGAATCCTCTCAGCTCAGTGCAGGTATTACTTTGGCCCCTATTCTGAAACACATTAATGTCAGAGTTGTGCTGAGTGTGTGTTAGTAACCATCTCTTGTTGGAATAGACCAGTTTTCTCCCTGGGCCTTTGAAGAAAGCTCCTGGACACATCTTCAAATGCTTTAGATTCACTTTAGGTGGTAAGCAGCCAAAATATAATCATTACAGTACTTTATTCTACCATTGCTGGCCTTTATGGCCCCTGCATGTTTTCTTGACCTCATTTTAGCATACCAGGGACTCTCATATAAGTTGTATGCCTTTGTGTTAAGATCCTTATAGGTAACCTTCTCTTTTTCTGTCCTAAGAGCTATTTTTAGATGCCTTGTGAGGTGTCAGCATAAAGATGCAAATAGCATGCAGTTAAACCTCTAATATTTTCACTGAATGACTGTTGGGACTCTTGTATTCTATCTGCCTCTGTTTTCCCAACTGTAGCTAGAAATGCTCTGTCTCTTAGACTTGGATTCAAATATCATGAGGATGGTCATATTGCTGGCCCTTGACAAAGAGACTTCTATAACAACAGGTGATAAAATGGGAAAGTGGGAATAAGCCCTCTGTGTCTGAGAGAGGTAGGAGGCACTCAAAAGTGTTCAAAAGGCCTTTGCCCCACACTGATCACAGTAAAGTGGAAGATGATTATTGGAAAAATTAAACAGCAAGCAGAGGATTACAAAGAGATTTCTGGCACAGCACAAGACACTTTGTTAGAGCATTAACAGGTCAGTCCCCCAGCAGGACACTGTGCTTCCTCACCAGGGCATGGGTCAGTGGGTGCAGGTACAACACAGGGATGACACAAGATCAGGGCACTCACTTGTACCTCAGAAGTGTGTACAATGGGAACCCAGTTCTGGGGTGGAGTGAGCTTCTGACCCCCACAGCTAGGGGGATCCTTTCTGGGGTGGTGTGGATCTTCTTGGAATGAGATCTAGATGCTCTTTAGAAATCTGAAGGTACATATTCAGATTTTGCAAGTGTCTAATACTGTGTGTTTTGTTGTGTTTCTGATACTGATCTTGAGCATAGTGTCTTCTGATTAATTACAAGTCATCTGTAAACCAATAAATTGCTTTGATCCCAATTTGATTTAAAGTGTGTGAATTGATCAGTTTTCCCCCATGGTCAACATCTAATCCATTAGAAAACTAGCAGTGCTGCTTCAGGCTGATGAGTGGGATAGGTTAATGAGAGGGTTTACTGAATCATCTGTGGGAAAAGGAAAGAAATTTTTCTGATGATGAAACTGGTTATAGTTCCACATAGGTTAGAATTCTGTTTCAATGACAAAAATGAAATGTCATTGTAATTATATATTAGAAAGGTAGTTCATGCAACAGCAGTTCTTTCTTTCAAGAAACATTATATATTTCTTGTAAGCAAAATACCGATAAAGCTCTAGACTCATAAAAATTTTATATATAAATTCAAAGGCAAAAGTTCTTTAGCTTGGTTTTCTTAATCTCTGTTTTTAAAAATGCAGGTTTGGTATGAATCTGCTATTTCATTATCTATGGACAATTTCAGTGATTAATCATTAGGAAAAAGAGTACCTTCACTTCAGAAAAAATATTCCCCATTTATAAGAGATCTGGAATACCCTGGGGTTGACTTAATAAAATGTTATAACTCAAATAGTGTAATAATATATCATGAAGATGAAGTACAGATAACTATCCCTGGTACTCTCCACGGTAGCATTTTCATATATTGCTTTGCAGTTACTATTAAAGCTCCTGAAGAGCTTTGCTTTGACATGTTATTTGATTTGAGGGGATCTCATTAATGTATACAGGTATCTGAAGGGGGGCTGCCAAGAAGATGGAGCCAGGCTCTTCTCAGTGGTTTAAACTAATTAAACACGAAGCAACAGGCAGAAAGGGATGCACTGGAAGTTCCACCTGAATATGAGGAAGGCCTTTACTGTATGAGTGACCACACTCTGGAACAGATTGCTCAGAGAGGTCATGGATTCTTCCTCACTGGAGATATTCAAGAACTATCTGGATGCAATTCTGTGCCATGTGCTCTAGGACAACCCTGCTTAGGCAGAAAGCTTGGACCAGATGACCCATTGTGGTCTCTTCCAACCTGACAGATTCTGTGATTTACCATCCTAAAAAAGTCCTCATATAAAAGAGACATGTCTCAGAATTTGTGGGGGAAAAAAGTTTGTAAAGTTAAATAAAAATAAACATATGTAAGGTGGAAGAGTTTGTGGAAAATGTAAAAATTTATGGTGTTCACTTCCAGTTTTGGGCAACCAAGGTCTTTAAGAACATGTGTACCAGTGCCCTGTGGGTGTCTGTTACATGCATTTCCCTTGGAAGTTAATATTGCTTGCTGGATACCATACCTGCAGTAGAGCCACAGATATCTCAGAATACCTTTTCTTTTTTCATACTTGGCTCAATCCAGTGGTAAAATTTGGTTCAAACAGTGGTAGTTTCTTTTTTATGACAATTTACCATTTCTATCCACTTACTGTGTAGTATAGCCTATATATATTATATTTATACATCCTTAATAGCTAAAATGCACACACACAGAAACACACGGGCTCTCTCTATATATGTGTTCCAAGAACTCTGATCAACTCTTCATTAGAGAAATGAGGTTAAATCTTCCTCTTTTTCTAGAAGTATGTGACTTTATTTATGTTACCATGCCCCAAAATGCAAAAAAATTAAAGTCATATTTTGTCTGTGTATGAAAGTTTCTCTTTGCTGTATCAGTAGAAAAAAACCCTATAGAAATATTTATCTAAAAAGTTCATGCCCTTCACTAAGTATTGCTGGTGTTATTAGCAGAAAATTCATATTGAATATATGAAGTAAAATTTTGCAGATGAGATAGGAGATTAAAAAGTCAGTATTATATCAGTAAATGATGAGACAGGTGGGTGCAGATACAGATGAAAGCTTACTCATGGTAATAAGTACTAGACATAAAGATGCAGCATCAAATAGTGACAAACTTTACCTTTCCACTGCTTGTAAGCAACATTATAATGTTTTTACCTGCTATGTCTTTGCCCAACACATTCTCAGTTTATTATATAAAATGCATATTAACAGTGGTGCAAATTGACTGGAAAATGGAGACTCAAAGAAATTACAAGGAGTCTGTGTAGCTCCCTTGGCTGCAAATAGAGGAGTATCTTACTTCAAGTAATGCAGTGCAGCACACTGAGTCCATGTCACTCGTTTCACAGTAGTAAGTTCATAAAATCAAACCAGCTACATGGCGCTAGATGCCCTACAATGTTACATTTATTTTTCTTTGCCATGGGCAATATATTTTCTATTACTGAATGTGAAGTAGTGAACTCGAAGGCCAAGTCCCACTTATCAACACCTATTGAATGTGTTTCCATGCTGTAACAGATAGGACAGCGCAGTGGATAGTGTGCCACCTGCCTCTGACACCGAGTTGCTTTCCGGCTCCAAGGATGCTCTCTGTGTTTGTGCTGCTTGTTGCTGCTGCTTCACTTCCTTTGAAGCACGTTGTAAACCTGCCCATGGTACAAATCTCCTCAGCCCACACAGGGATGTGACAACTACTTAAAAAGCTGAGTGGCATTACACAGCAGTCCAGGAAATAAATTTTCAAGCAATCTCCTTAGATATCTTCACAGACTTTCTCTCCACAAGTAGAGACCTGGTTTGACCACCAAAACCAAAAGTGCACCCTAGCACTCTGTACGTTGTAAACCTGCCCATGGTACAAATCTCCTCAGCCCACACAGGGATGTGACAACTACTTAAAAAGCTGAGTGGCATTACACAGCAGTCCAGGAAATAAATTTTCAAGCAATCTCCTTAGATATCTTCACAGACTTTCTCTCCACAAGTAGAGACCTGGTTTGACCACCAAAACCAAAAGTGCACCCTAGCACTCTGTACACAGAACCTGGTTTGACCACCAAAACCAAAAGTCTGTGGGCACCCTAGCACTCTGAACCTTACACAGACATTTGTGCTATGGTAAAATAAGTAAAAAAGGATAAAATCCCACCATTCTGATGAGCTTCTGCTACTCATTTCTTAGAGATGTCATAGCTGTTAGGTTAGGGTTTCTAATTGTGAGACTAAAGAACCTGAATTAGGAGGGCTGGGGGTTTAGTTTGCTTCCTCTGTCTCTTAAACACATGCCCTAATTACTGGGTTGCTGGAAATTCCTGTATCATTTGGAATGGTTTCCTGTCTGGTTTTAACCAGAAACTTCATCTTGAACTTTGATCATCAAGCAACTGCTGAATATATCCCTACATAAAATATCTGAGAATATAATTGTAACATTCTATGGGAAACAATCTCACATAGGAAAGTTAATATTTCTGACTGTAAGGGATGCTGATTTCTGTCTAGTAGCAACAATTCTTAATGCATTACATCTAGAAGAGAACATGTTAAATGCTGTTTCAAGATGGACAGAGAGGATTGTGTAGAAGATTGACTTACAATTTTTTGCATGTAATCAAAGATCTTTGGATCGTAGAACTTCAAGACATACTTATAAATCTATGTCTTAAATCGTAGTGGAAAACTTAAATTATTCATTATGCACTAAAAGCCTGCAATGGTCCTAAGAGGTATTTTGCATGTATTTTAATCCACTAGACTCTTACTGAGCATTAATCAATAAGCTTAGACATTTCCATAATACTTTACAAAATTTCTAACGTGCCTATATTTCTTAAAGTACTTTGTGAAGAATTACACATTTAGATGAATCAAATCTTGCTGTGGTTCTTGAGGAAATGTGACCTGTGTCAATTTGTTTTCATTATTTCTGACATTCCTCCTTCCTTAATTTTAGAATCTACTGCCAACTCTAGGTAAATCCAATAAAAGAGCCTAAAAGGTAGTATGTTACACAAGTATTGTGGAAATTGGATGGATGTGGGGAGCATTCCCAGTGAATACTTTGGGTGGAAAGACAGAAAGTTAGGTCAGTAGCTCCTTGACCTTTAAACCAGTGGGTGGGTGCTCCTGGAGCCATTGTGGACACTACTGATGGCCTAGTTATACTCATGGGAAAAAAGAGGGAGCTGCAAACACTGGGATATGTTTTAGGGAGCAAGCAGAAAGCTGGAGTGAGGCTATGTGAAGGACCTACCAACTTTTGGAGCAAAAGCAAGTGGGATGCAAAAGAGTATGGAGCTATTGTGGTAATGTGACTTAAAGGACATTGAGTATAAAGCCAAAAGAAAAGAAGCTTCATTAGTTCATATGCATGAAAAACATTGGGTTTTATATATCTAGTTTAAGAAATTGCTATGAGTTCCAGTGATATATCATAAGTAGAAAGAGACCCCAGTTTGCTAAATTACAGTCAATGAATGTTTTTGTTGGCTACAGAATGTATAGGCTGGTAAAAGTTAATGTTAGAAGATGAAATGCCTCAGGAATATAATTGCATTTATTAAGAGATATTATTAGCTAAAATTCAGCTGGTGGCAGGCATTATATTATTCTACTTGATGAAATAAAAAAGGATTAAATAGATTTACCTGATTCAGCCCTGCTTGCAGTCTCAGTAAGTAGCCATTACAGGTGGAGGGCACTGCATCCCAAGTTAAGACTGTTGATCTGTAGTAGCCTTAAAATATGAGAAGGAATGTTTTGTAGTTTCTGTATTGCAGCCATCTGAAATAGAACTCAAAACCCTAATGGTCCTCATTTGCTATACTGGGCTTTGTTGACCAAGAGCCTGTCAGTAGTTAGTGCTCTGCATCCTGCAACTATTTTCAGTGTCCTCCATGACACAAACTTCATCTCTATTATGTATGAGCCAAGCCAAAAAAGGAATCCACATTGTTCCAAATGCTGCATATGAGCTGGCAAAGTTATATTGCAAATTATATTCAGCTACATGAAATGTGGGATATATGTGGCCCTTCCAGGTCTTCTCGTTAGCCCAGCATCATAGCTTTAGTTGCAGAGTATTGTGGAGGAAGGCCCAGTAGGAGAATAAAGTCAACAATTTCCTCTTCAAGTATCAATTTAGATAGGCTCCTGTAGAACTGATTCAGGGTCAGTTAATCCATCTAACTGTAGTGATGCTCTTCCCTAAGTTAATATACAATTGAACAATACAAATGAAAAGCCATATGTAATTCTAGATTAATCTAAACCACATCACTCAAGTGAAGAAATTGGAGTCTGATGTACTGTGATGCACTGGACCACCCTAATCATTAACCATAAACTTGAACATGTCCAATTTGTGAACAATGGTGTATGCATTTTCTTTGCGTCTTTCAGTATTTTGGGGATATAGCAAATGTTTCTGCAGCAGTTTAGCTTGACTGGAATGAACTTTCAAGTGTTATGCAAGAGGAATGTAGAAATCTAGAGTGTTATAATCTATTTTTATAGATCTTTTTACTTTTTAGTGCTTGGGTATATGTAGGCTTTGAACACATAACTGTATGCCATCATCTGCTCTGATGTATTCTCTTTAATGGATGTGTAATTGTTTGCTTTTTAATTTCACTATCGCAAACAATTTGTATGTGCCAACTTTCTCTTCTTAGGTGGTAAGCAGGGTGATGTTTCAGAAATATTTTTACCCCTACACTTATTTTCCAGAACTGCTCCAGAGAATTAAAGATAACAGCCTTGACTTGTGTATCCATTTCACTATGGGTTTAGTTGGGGGTTTATTTCAAATGAAGAGGATAATGAAAAGCATGGAGGGAAAAAGTTGAAGTGTATTGGTTTTGTTTTGTTTTGTTTTGTTTTGAGGTTAGGAAGGTGATGCTTGGCTGGATTAGTTTTATTTCAGGTAAAACACACTCAGATGCTCCTTTTAACTCTGCTACAGAGGTGGAATGTGGTCAGGTAGCACTAACACATACCTGACTCCCTGCAACTGGGATTCACCACTTCTTCAAAACAGAGGCACTGCATTTTTAGCCTCTGGTACAGGAATGGTACATAACCTAACACTCACGATAAAGCCTTGAATAAGAACATTCTACTTTCATTTGGAAGTGCTTTGTGTCCTTTATGGAAGAAGAAATCAGTTAACTTAGAGAAAAGACACACTAAATAGGATTTAAAAATTCCATATACACAATTCTGTATGCCAAGTACTTTTCCTTAAAATTCAGAAAAGGAAGGTCTGGACACTTATCAAAAACTAAAACTCTTATCAAAATACATGCCTATTAAAATACAGGTACCTGATACAAAAAAAGAAAAAAAAAGTCTTTCATTCAAAAGCAGCCAATTAAGATGTCTTCAGTTTTATGAAACACCATGAGATGTTTTGGATGACTTTTTATATTCTAACATTGAGTTGCATCATTCTTTTTCTAAAGGCTAAAACAAAGCACATAAGAAATAAGTTCTCCTTCTCTGTCATAACTTTTTCTCCTTCACATGGTATCTTTTTTCTCATTTCATTGTTGGAAAAAAAAGGAAAGCTCTTAGTTCAGTGAAATGGAAAATAAGCATACTGAAGGCAGTTTCTTACCTTCATTGTAGGCTTAAAACCTATTCAGTATTTGAATAAATGTTTCATTTGCTACTAAGACCATAAATGAGTTACTTGCAGATGTTCTAGCAAATGCGACCCAAAGCTCGTTAGGGTCATTTTGTCTTGCAATCTTGCTGTATGCCCAAATTCTGAATGCAACTATCCTGTATAAAGTAGATTAATCAGCTTAGAAATGTCCTACAAAAAAGATACTTTATTAGATTTTTTTCAGGTTTCAGATGCATGATTCAAGCACTTCCAATTTGATTCTGAATATGATTCAGCTGGTGAATTAGAAGGGAATAATGAAATGCCATTATACCAATGAGACAAGGGAAAAAAGGATCAATCAAAATAGGACTTTTAATAACTATGAAATAGATTTAGCTCTTAAATTACTGAGGGAAAATGGCTGATTTTCAGTGTGATCTTCATTCCAGATTTCCTGACATATATATTTGATAAACTTACTAAATTTGAAAATCTCCAACAGTATCTTAAGAGAACTGTTAGACCAACAAACACTAGCTTCAAATTAAGGAAATTAAGATATGTGTGAGCTTGGAGAATTTTAAAATTCATTTGATGAACATTCCATGAAAATATTGAATCTACAAATCAAATGGATGTAGAACCATTATGCATTTATTCAGATGCATTTAAAAAGAAAAAAAAAATCAAAGATTTATACACAATAACTTTCAATGCTATCACAGAAATAATATCTTCATTTTCCTGAAGTTTTTAGCTAGGTCAAAACACTCATGTATATATTTATATAACAAAGGTAGAGAAGTAAGCACATGTTTTTCAAATTCAGGGTTCACATTCAGTTAATCCACTTTTTAAATAATATATTGAATCTGGTTGCAAGCACATGAATTAAATTATTTAGTCACAGGTTTACTAGTGTTTCAGTTGTACCTCAGTTCAACTATGACACTGTTTTGTGTATAAAAGAGACAGCTCCTGTCCAAAAGTACTTGCAATCTATGGCTGCAATGAAAAACTAGTGACAGGTAATTGTGATTCGTTTTATAAGCTTCAGTAATTTCATAGCAATTACTCATCCACTAGCAAATATTTTACAAGCATCTCTCTCTCATGGCAGTGTAGCAGTGACTGTGGTGTTCCTGTGAAGAAGTGATTTCATCTTCATGATGTCTCGGTGATTCTTCACATTTCACTGATTCCCCAATTAAAATGCTATGTTTGCAAGAGGAACAACACACTTTTTTTTTTTTCAGTTGGCGTACATAGATACTCAGACTGTGAATCAAAAAGTCATCTTGGTTCTTGTATTTTTCAGTCTGAATCCATCAATAATTATTGCGCTTGCTTCATTCATTTATACCAGAACAGCTGATTTTTATGCAGATTATAGAGATGAAGTTGTTATTTCGAGTCATCTGCTTCCCCTATCGTTCTCCACTGCTGCTGCAGTAACTGAAACAGTGAAAATACTCCTATACTAATGAGGCTGACATTTAATCATGATGTTGTAAACTAAGTTCAAAGAAATCCACCATTCTTAATTTGCAGGTGTTTCCTGATGCATATTGCTAGAATGAGCTGTGAAATGCTAAGAAATTTCAATGGACCAATATAGGCAAGGACCAAATCAATTAGCAATTCTACGAATGGGTGGTATAAGGAAAATTCTTGTCTCATTTCTTTATAAACTCTAGATTGTTACTGAGAGTACTAAAAAGTGAACAGTAAAAATGGTATTCTTGTATTGCTGTAAGAGAAAGATACAACCCCGATGATAAATTAATATTTGATTTACTTGACTAAAAAGAATAATTTTTGCATAGTAACTTCTTTGCAAAATCAGTTATAGATTCCTTAAACAAACTTCCCATTAAAATCATAGCCTATAATAAAGAAAAAAATGTCTAGCTATATAACTATCAAATAAGGAATTTGAGATTTGGAGCTTGCTTGAAAGTAAAAATATAGCAAAGAAGGAAAATAAGCCTATGAATAAAACACATCAAGATACTTACAGTGTTTCTTCTGTGAGGACTGTTATATACAGAATACTTTTAAGGCTGTTATCTTTTTCTCCATTATGAAGAGAAACACCATAAACATCAGGAAATATTTGAAGTTACAAACAGTGCCAGTAAAAACCCCAAACTTTATTTGTTTCATTTTGTTTGGTTTGGTTTGGTTGTTTAATTTTTTTTTTTGTTTGTTTGTTTTTGTTTTAGTTTCACAAACACACTTAAGTTGAGGTGAGATATTTCTAAGGGACAAGAGAATATTTGCTCTGCTGTGAAAGAAGTGAATATTATACATTGTGCTGAATATGCATCTGGTAATTGTCCCTTCCAAAGCTGAACATCATTGATGTAAAAGGAAATTGGAGAATATGGGCAGGAGGAAAAATGAAGAATGAAGCAAAAGGCTGTTCAAAGCTAAATTTGCAAGCTCAGCCTGACTAGGAAGATAAATCAAGCAGAACTGTTGAACTTCATTCAGAGTCCTACTCTCCTTTTCTGCCCATTACTTCCCTACCCAATCCAGCAAACTATCTATAATTTGTACCTGTGGGCCATCAATTACTTCAAAGCTGTGTTCGAAAAATCCAGATATGATAGCTTCTATGACAGAAGTTTCAGCCTACCTCAGTAGGAAAATAATGCAAACCATCTTCTTTGTTCTCTGGAATAACATCGATCTCTTGGCTGTGCTAAACAATTAGAGATAAAATTAAAAGGAAACATTAAATTTAACTTAGAACTATATTTCTGTCTTGAATTCGTCCTACATCCAAGTTGCCGGGACACTCTACAGAGGAATTATTTTAAATAGTTAAATAACGGTTGTCTTTCTCTGTTTCCTACTTGGTACCTACGTTATGCATGTCTGACACTTCCAGTGCAATATCATGAGAATTCTTGGGTAGGGTTACATGCCTAGAGTATGCATATCTGCAACTGAACTAGTCTGTAAAATCCCTTCATAGTCAACATAGAGAAGCACACACTACTTGAGTTCAACTCACCTACCTTGTACAGTCAGATATGATGTTATTCTTTAACGTCTATAAAAAAGCCTAAATGACTAACAAAGATGTATACATCTATTTTGTACATGTGATATTTATTCCACCTGTCTTTTTTAGGATGCCAAAGTTTTGAAGTATCATGAATACCATCAGGATTTAAAAACAAAGCAAAACAAAACAAAGCAAACAAATGAAACAAAACAAAAAAGCAAAACCAGAAAACCCACAAACCAAACAAAAATTGAGAAATTTCAGTTTGGTTTATTTTTTAGAACTTGGATTAGGAGAAAAGATGCAGAGCCAAAGGACAGAATACTGCTGTTAAAAGGGATGTTAACTTCTGATAATTTTGCTCTGTTCAATTTGTCTGTTTTTTTTTCACCAGGATGACATTATGCATGTGTCTAACAGATTGTACAGAGTGCTGCTTGAGTAGTTTAAATGATAAACGATAGTCTTAGAAATACACAGGGTACAAGGAAAACTAGATCAAATTACTTGCTTTGCTAGGATTTCCAGGTCTGGAAACTGAAATCAGCAACTGTTCTCATGACTCTGGTTCCCAGTGCAGGAAACAAGCTGCACTGTGGCGTGATGCTAAACAGGCTGTTCAGCTGCGTACGTAAGGTGAAGCATAGATGTGTCACCTCGGGTTTGTCTGCATGAAATTCTATTAATTTTACTGAAATTTTGCTTGTAACTAAGGTTCACCTTGTGCCGTCAGAGCCTAAGGCACAGTCTAGAAAGTGGGAGGAATTGTTTTTGCCATTGGACCCTGTGGGTGGTATTGCTTTGCACCTCCTAGCCTGCAGCCTGCCAGATGCCTCTGTCTCAGCCAAGGGTGTGCTTCTTCTTGCTCCCTCTATTGTTCTTGAGCAGAGGCTACAAGCTGGTTTTAACTTCCCAGTTAGGACTGAAACACTTTATTTCGGCAGTGGACAAGACTCATGAATTATTTACGACACATTACTTACCAGCTATTTGAAATGTTTCTTTATTTGCTTTATTTACTTAACTGATGTAATCCCAGGCACAAATATCACTGTTAAATGCAAGCTGTAACTCTACATGCTATCTTCTGTCTCTCAGCATTCAAAAATATTTACCCTTGGTTCAGTGTCCACTATGCTTCTAGTTGAGGAAGGGAAAAAGCAGACAGTGACATTTGAAGCTGTTGACTGGCAGTAAAGTTCTTTTCTCAGTCCACTGGCTGTTGTCTGCTGCTGCTGCTTCATGTGGGCACCAGTGGCACAGCCATGAGCAGACTGAGGAATATCGAGAAGGATTACAGAGCTCTGGGAGTGGCTGTCAGAAACTTTGGAGGCACAGGAAGTGGGTTTTTTAAGAAGTCCTCCTAGTCAAAGAGAAGGATTTGAAAGGGCCAGTCAAATCTGTAGAATCAACAAATGGTTACAGGACTTGTGCCACAGCCAGGGATTCATCCACTCAGACCATGGGACTTGCTTTGAGAAACCAGATCTACTGGGGGCTGATGGGCTTCATCCATCAGAGAAGGAGAGGGGCATCTTTTGTCATAGACTTGTGAAGATGGTGAAGAGGGCTTTAAAGTAAAGCTGCCAGCGAGCTCAGTCCATCCCACTCATAATACTTTCATGCCCAGGCCAAAAATACATGCCCAGAGGCTGCAGAGGAAGGTCACAGGTCAGCAGAAAAGCACCTCAAGAGCAGTACAAAGGAATTCCAGCCAGTAAGTCAGCTTCACTGGGGGACTGGCAAGATCCTCCTGGAGTCTATGCTGAGGCACATGGTAAATAATAAGGTGATTGATGACAGCCAACATGTCTTTAGTAAGGGAAAATAGTTTCTGACAAATTTGGTGATTTTTTATGATGGGGTTACAGCATTGGTGGATGAGGGAAGAGCAACTGACATCATCTCCCTGGACTTCTGCAAAACATTTGACACTGTTATGCCTGACATCCTTGTCTCTGAACTGTTGTCCTCTCAAGGTGGATTAGATGGATGGACTCTACATGGAGTAGCTTGTTTCTATAGTGCAGAAAAAGGATTTGTTTATATAATGCAGTAGTTTGCTTATATAATGAAGAAAAAATATTTGTTTATATAATGCAGAAAAAAGATTTTCTGTGCTTGTGAACATGGATCACTTTACTCATAATATAAGATGTGAGGAGACTGAGGACAAGTTTCTGCAGTTTCTGGAAACAGAAACAAAAGACTGAAAGACACCCCTTCAAGTTGTGCAGTGGGAAATCCAGGTCTGATCTGCTTTCCATAGCTCCAGAGCTTTGAAGTTTAAGAGCAGGGGGCTCTAGGTGATAGCCTCCAACAGTATTTTGGACTGAGTCCAGCCTGCTGCTGCTCAGCAAACTCTGAAATAGCTGATGGTGCTTCATTTTGCAGAGCCTTGGTGTCTTGGAGAGAGGAATCCTTCTGTTCCAGTGTTGTGCCTTTTATTTGTCTTTTCCCCAAACCCGTGTATGAAAGCTAACACAGCAGCAGAATCCCTTCCTTCCAAATAAAAAAATTAGCATGTTCATGTTATTTCTTGTTTATTGAAGGCAAATGAATTGAAAAGACAGAATCTGACTTCTCCAAATACAGCACATAATATGATTGCTAATTTTGACCACATTAGGGGTATATGTATATTCATTCACGTGACTAAAAAATGAGAGAAAAATTACAGTTATTGAAAAAGACATCTTTCAGACATAAATTTGAGGGCAGGTTGGTTTTGATTTGGCTTTTTTTACATAAAGATTGATTTTATCTTTTGTGACAATAAAAGAATTTGCAACTGATGTAGAAACCATTTAACACAGTAGTCTAATGAACTGAGAAAGATAAATAGTAGTTTCAAATAATTTACCTCTAAGATTTCAGAATAAGAACAAAGTTTCAAAACCTCTGAGGTTACTTTTGATCAGTAATGTCATCAAGCCCAAACTTGCCAGTTCTTTCAGCTAATTATAGCATTCTACAGTTCTCAATTTGAAATACTGATTTCTGATTCCATTTGACAGTTCTTTTTATCCCTACCAAAAAAAAATCTGCCTGGGAAATGCTTTCATTCAGTACTAAATCGGATGCAAAGTTCCCAATCTTCCTTGTGCCTGCAGCTCTATGCTTGATGAAAATCACCTTTTTTATTCTGGAGTGCTTCATTCCACTAAAAAAAAAAAAAAAGAAAAAGCTTTACACTTTGATATTTCAGAGCTGTGTCTCTAAATCTATGAGTTGCCATTCTTGCATTATTAAAGGTACTTAATATACTGATGTTTCTCTTTGCTCTGCATATAAGACTAACAGTTAACTCTGCAAGCATATTTTATGTTCTTCTCCCCTTCCAATAACAATAAATTCAGGATGTTAACTTCAAGATTCTTATGCAAAGAGACTATAATTGCCTTTATTAAAATATAACAAAAATTCTCCCAAGTCAGTAAACACAAAAAACCCCAGCTATCTTTTGGTGAAATGGAATTGAATTAAATTTAAGAGGGTTTTTTATAGCTTTTTATTTGTTATAAGTAAAGGTGTGCAAGGGGATACCAAGGTTATGTCTGAGGATGTTTAGATTTACAGTACAAGTAGTGTAACAAGGATATTCAGTATATGAAGCCAGATTCACTCTTCCTGACAAGGGAAAAAAGTGGTAGACCTAAGTAAAACTACAATGAGCAATCTAAACTAGGCATATATTCAAGCAGAGGGTGCTTTCAAAAGATGTGGAACACAGACAAAAAACATTAGTTTTCTATGGTCATCACTCATTAGCAGAGTTGTAAAGTTGCATCTCTCAGGGGATTAATTTCACAGTCTTTCTGTAGAGCCACAAACTAGAAGTTCAGAAAAGTAGTATGGTCATGTATGCAAACAGAGATCATAGGACTTCACTCAGTCTGGTACTATCAGACCTAATGAACCTGCATTTGGAAACCAAAATGAAGTAAAAAACTTCCAAAGAATTCAAAAAACTCTATGACCATTTTTAACAGAAAGGTTAAAGAATTGTTAAAAATTTTGGTAGAAATTTATCATGACTAAGGAAAAGAATTTTCAATCAAGAATCTACCCAGCTTTCACTTTCAAGCACTGGATCTGGTTGCATTGACTTACAAATCAGGTGTGATTAATTAACTACTTAATTTCAGTGTGATATATTATGTAGATTTTGGGATGAGTGTTGTTGAAGGGACATTAATGACATGTTTTACAGCCCATCCTTCATTCTGGATCCTTGTTTCTGAACTGCCTGCAATTGTTTTCCATTACTCTTATTAAATCCCTTGCAAAATGTCCTTAGTGCCTCTAAAAAAAAATGGAAAAAATAACTAATCTACGCCTAATTAATATTTCCCTTGTTCAGGTACCCAAGTACCATGACAGACTTTTTGGTAAAGGTACTGCACTATAATCTACATACCATTAATTACACCCATGAATATACTTTACATGTAATCAAAGTATCTGAAAAGCAAACAAATATAAAAATATGAGCGAGAAGCAAATTCCATACACATTTATGTTCTGGTTTACATTGCAGCTGTATCCCTGATTTGAGAAGACCTATGAATGTGATGTCAACTTATTCTGTTACTTTTGTGTTCTCTTTAGAAAGCAAAAGTAATACCAAAGAAGCTGAGGAAGCTATGTTGTCTGGCATAAATTATATTAACCTTTTTCAGAATGGTAAACTAACAACATAATCAGCCTGGACTAGAAGGGTTTACCTCTATTTCACTCTTTATATCAACTTATTCATGGCTTTCCACTAAAAGTAATGTTTTGTGATGTCAGAAGGAATCAAAATCTATCAGTATATTTGATCTAGAGACCTCTTCAACTTTAAATTTCATTTGATAAATTATACGTAGGTTAACATGTTTCCAAAATTATGTTTGCCAAAATTAAAACTCTAATTAGATAAACATTAAATTTCTTCAACACTTACTCCAGGAAGTTAGAAGACAAGACTGGGCAAGATTTTTAGAAATGTAGTTCTCAATTTAATCTAAAAGTATTACCAGTATTTAGCAAGCATCTTGGAAGAAAATTCAGGTGTGAACAATGAATGAAGAAGAGAGAAATTCAGTAACAGACTCATGTAACTTGGGAAGCAATAACTGGGAGAAAAAAGCCAAACATACTATGAACATATGTTGGGTTTGCTTACAGGATAACATATAATCAGGAGGGAACTCATTGTTATATGGAAACGAGCATCTTGTTTAATTGACTTTTTTCACAATGATCCCAAATAAGTTTATAGTTTGAGTATGCTGTTGCTGCTGCTACTTATATTCACATTTCAGATTTTTAGCATTGCATTTCTGAGATTGAAGACTGCAGGGTAAAAAGACAAATGAAATTATATGAACAGGAATCCCATGGCACTGTTGCAACTCTTAAGAGCTCAGACTTTCTTGACAGGAAGATCAATGAATTAAAAAAAAGGTGTTTATGCAACATCAAGCTGATACACAAAAGAAAGGGGGGAAAAAAAAGAAAGAAAAACCCACCAAAGTGAATTCTTTATTCCTTCTCATTCATCTGTTTATTGGAACAATGGCAGTGACTTCAGTTAGCCTTCAGGGTTGCTCTCTGGAGGAAGGAATGTTTTGGCATTCCTACATAGTTGTTTATAACTTGCACTTCATACCATTACTGTTCATGTGTTTGATTCAAATATGATGAATTCTGGTGGTAGCTGTGGTTGGAAAGGGCTTTAGAAATTACTGCTTCTTTAGTATATAGACTTCAGGTGATGGAGAATTTAAATCACCTTGTGCAATTTTGTTCCAGTGTTGATTTACTTTCCCTTAATTGATTTTAATATTGATTTAAAAATCCTTTAATGCTCTACATCAGTGATGTCAGATATTGCACAAAATCAGGAACGTTTTGATGCTAAAGTATATAACTAAGCCTGACTAAACAACTGAAGGGTTGACAAAAAATATCAAGGTTTCAGTATTTGTTTTCCTTCAAATATAAAAATGAGATGCTTGGATTGAAAAAATATAAATCCACTAGCCTGAGTTTTTTTGAGGAATATTCACATCACCCATTTTAATTGCCCTACTCTTTTGCAAAGTCTCTCGGGAAAAAAATTAATGTTGTGTAAAGGAGTATCCAAAGGACAGTTTGTAGGACTCCTATCACTTTCCCTTTTTTTTTAACTCCAATGGATTGCAAAAGGGACTGAGCAAGTTTTACACACTGCAATAGATTCCTGCACATAAGTGACACAACTATTCCTCCTTCATTCTACTTTTGTTTCAGTAATTATGGAGTTTTCCAAGGCAGAGAAAAAGATTTCTGAAGGTCCTAATTGACACTGGAGTCCAATAAATCATGTATATGGTTTTCTGCAAGGCTTGACTCTATGACATCCTCCACTGTAGACTTTAGTGGGATGCAACAAAGGTTGCAGCATATTTACTTTTTAATTCTTAACTGAACTAGCTTTTATGGAAAACAAGACTCCCAAAGCACAGTTTCCTGGAAGCTATACAGTTTCAGAATTTACAGGCTCAAGAAAAACATATCTAGGAGACTGAGTGGGCTCCTGGGAAATGAATGACCTGACAGCGATGCAAAGAAAGTGAGATTCAAGGAATATTGTATGAAAAGACATCCCAGTCTTTTATATTCTATTATAGTCTTTTCAGTCTACTGATCTTTCAAAATTTTAGGTAAGTTTCCTAGAATACCCTGAGTTCCTTTCCATAGATCCGTAGGATAGCACTGACAGAACATTTTCTGAAGAAACAAAAATTTCCCAGAAAATGTGCTTTTGAAAGTATTTTTATGTCCTAACAAAAAGATGTACAGCTGACTAATGAAAAATATCTCCATGAAATCAATATGCTTGTGCTGCTTTTCAGTAAGCAAAGTACCTGTTTAGTAAGTTGCAATTTCAAAGTAGAACTCCTCAGCAATTTTCAAATGCTGTGTTGCTATAAAATTTTTTCTGCATTGTAAGGATTCTTATGTAGAGAAATGTGAAGGAGTGAAAGTAGGTGTGCTGTCAAATTAGCATGCTGTTCATAAAAACAGTGGCAGACTGTTAAATGCTAATGTGGACTGTAGAAGGTCCTAAGATTCAACATGAAATAAACTTATGTCAATAATTTATAGCTTCTGCCTCCTACAAAATTATCTTCTTGAGACTGAATACCAGTGCATGTGAACTTTACACTGGTTTGAACTTTGAGATCGGCACTAGAAAAATATAACCTCTTTTTGTTTTCTTTTGCTTCATTTATTTCACAAAATCATTGCTGTCTCAGCGACTTAGATCTCAGCAGCTGTCTTCATGAAGAGATGAGATGGTGCACACTAGTGATGGCATGAGTATTTAGAGAGAAAGTGGGAGACAGGAAAGCACTGGCAAATTTACAGTGTTGCTATGATAGAGGGTTTTGGAGGGTGGGGGTGGTTGTTTTTTGGAGGGGTATTTTTGTTGGCTTGTTTGGGGATTTTTGATTTTTTTGGTCTTGCAGTAGACTATGAGTAGGAGGGAAGAAGTGTACAACCACTTCTATTTAGGAAAGTGTAGACTGGGATTTAGTTATGATTTTCCTGACATCCAAATATACTGTTCTGGTAGGATAAACAGCAAAGAAATCTGATGACTCAGTTCATAAGCTTTTTGAGGAGAAATAGTGAAGAACTTCCTTCTTTGTGTGTCTTTTCATTTTGCAATTCACACACTAAAATTAGAATAATCATGCCCTTCCTGCCTTCCAGGAGGAAACCCAAGGAAATATCCATCAAAATGTCAGTCACAAATAGAACAAAGTCACTGTGAAAATCTGCAAAGGTGCCTTTATTTCTGTATTTTCTCAGCTGGTCATTGTTTCATGACATGATACAATTTAACCATTCTTTTAAAGATAGTGCGTTAAAAAGGAGCATAACTACATTACATTTGTTTTGTTCACAGCCCTGGTGAACTTAGGAAAATTATATGTACATAGTTCAGAGAACGTACAGAAGGTTGTTTGGATGGCAAGATAACTAGGCTGGTCTTTTTTTCTTTAATAATTTGTGTCATGAGAAATGGAATAAACATCATTGTTAAAGGGAAATGGAATTAACGTTTTTGTTGAAGACCAATGGGATAATAAGGAGGCTATAAGTTAAACTAGAGTAGTCAATACCCCTGCCATAGCATCCTGTTGAACCAGTTTAATGAGGCTACTACAAACAGAACTAGATAGCATTTGCTACAGAACTGGAAAATATGGTTGCTTTTTATTTTTTTGAATTCTTGCAGAAGAAGCAACTCCAGTTGCTTTGAGCAGTTTGTGATAACATGGTGTCAGGAATGTTTCAAATAGCAGGATGAATTGAGAAAAAAGGAAAGTATGAGTCTGAATCAACTGAAATATTTGTACTGAAATAATTTTAAATGTCTTTTTTCTGTCAATTTTACTCATACTAGTGAAAATCAGAGACTGAGGATTTGCTTGAGTGTTCTGAATCCCAAGAGTGCTTATGTGAGTTTTCAAACCAGAACTTATTCTGATAAATACTGCTAGATTTATTAAACACTGATCTATAAGTCTTGACTTTTTTCGCTAAAATATTACAAAATATAAATATTTGTTGTCCTTAAACTACACCCAGTATCATAACACCCCACCATATAAACTCAGCAGCTAACATGCTCAAAAGCAGAGTGCCAGTCAGACTTTATTAGCTACAGATGGAAGGGTATAATGAGTCAGTCACAGGTATCAAACTGTTGAAAAGAGCATATTCTATTGTTTGAGTGATCTAGTTGTATGACACTGACTGTCAATATGCTAGACTTAATGAACAATTGCTTTATGAGTGATTATTATGTAGTTTGTTTATGACATTATTTGCAATTGTGACAGCTTTGAGGAAGCAATGAAATGTTGCTGCGTAATCTGCTTTCTGCCTCACAGGTATTTCCTGGTAGAAATGATCATGAGAAATGTGAAGTTTTTGAAATTATGTTATATGCAGGAAGCAGGAAGGCCCTTTAATTATGCCCTTAAGTACAGAATATTTGCTTAATTGCTCAGTAGCCCTTGTATCTTGAAAATTTAATTAAGTAATGATTAACTATTCATTATAATATTTTCCTGTTATTATTCAGTACAAGCTGCACATTAACTTTTAAAGTCTTTATCATGTTTGGAATTAAGCAACCCCAATTCTCATCAACTGCACAGACAGACTGTGATATTACAATAACTTATCTACTTCCCTTGCTCAATTAATAATACCTGGTGCATCAGAGAAATCAGAATGGCTTGTGGAAAATGTCTGGCAGTTCAAGCAGTGGCAGTTAATCCTGTTTCCTGCATTAGGCCTTTGTTAGGCAACATGCTCAGTTGCCCTGGCCCAACAGGCTCAGTCTGGAAAGGTGTGATATGATATAGACTGCTCAAGATGGGGCCCCAAAAGAGAATACCTGGAGCTTAGAAACCTTTAACCTCCATCTGAATGCAAATGCCTAAGCAGAAAACCCAGAGGAAAACATGGTGCTCTTTATACAATAACCAATGGGATCACAGTACTCGAGACATTGGAAACTAAGCTAACTGTTAACCTGTATCCTGAAGTAGTCCCAACTGACTTCTCACTCCTCTGGAGAACATGTTGGTCATGGGGAATGTGTCATTGTAGGAAAACCCTCCACGTCTCCCTTTGAAGCTGTTCTGTGCTCTACTGTGAACTCCAGGAAGAACTCGAGGTCATCAGCAGACCTTTGTCTGGTACAAGATGAACTAGGGAAATCTGAGATACAAACATGGGCCAAGATATTATGACATTATTGCGTCCTTGAAGCAGAGGTTAGCATACTGGACTCCTTGCTTTACTAGTTTCCACTAGATAAACTTGTATTTTTTCCCAGATGCCACTCTTGCTTCCTGTCCCAATTAATTACAATTGCCATTTGGGGCCTCAAAAGGAAATACAGCAGAGATGAGGTGACTTTGACTCCATTCACTTCCTGAGGAAGAGGAAAAATCCTTTTGTGGTAGCCAATAGCTGTGCTCAGCTACTCAGCTGCTGCATTACTTCCAGTGATGATCTCTGTGTCAGGTATTTATAGAACTAATTGGCAATTGAAATATTGGATAGTTGAGGTGTTTATAGGGATAGACAGTAATAAAATGGGAGTTTTCAATCATCATTTAATTCCTTTTTTTAGACTATATTTAGACTGTATCTTTCCCCACTGTTTCAAGTAATAGGGAACTCCTGAAACTTTCCGGAATTAAAAACTTCTGAGGACACGACTTTGCAATTTTAGTGCTGTTGCAATATCATATTCTGTATGTAATAATTTGCATACACATTGAACCTAGAAATCTCTTAGTCATGGTGCTAAACTTGTATGTGTGATAAGCAAGTGAAATCAGGAGAGGAAAGTGAGCTAACACTCTGTAAAGGAGAAGCAGTGGAAACCAGTTCATTCAGAAGCTTTCCTGTGAACTGATGAAGAAAGAGATTTTCTTTGATAGGAATTTTGGTTCTGAAAAATCTTACTAAAGCTCTTATTTCTCATTCATATTTTGATGGGCATATTATTAACACTTCCACATGAACCCGGAGGGTACCTGATCCAGAAATATTGGCAGGCTTCTTTGGGGAAATTTCATATCTGTCTTAAATAATTTTGAAGGACAACTTTATTAGACAGAATGAACAGATTATAAAATTATTTTATGGTATATATAATTTTATGATTGATGGTATCAATCACGGAGTTTAACACGTAGTAGGCTATGCATGTCTCTAGCTGATCCATTATGTATATTTGGATAATTTTTATTTAATCTTTTAATCTGAATATTTATGTCTTAATAATTAAAAGCATTTAAGATTAATATTTAATAGTACCTTAATATTTAATAACATTAATGTAATAAGCACATTCTGACAGAGGGAAACCTAGATACATCTCATAATTTGGATCTGTCTACAGTCAGGATTGCCTAAGGGCAAATCTACATTTCTCCTTGTTTCTGGGTTTTACTGTAACACTTACTTACAAAGAAGGGCGTCATTAAGGAGTTTGGTTTTGATAAACACTATATAAAAAAAATGTTTGTAGTTCAGCAATGTGATTTAATCTGAGTATTTCACAGAGATGACTTACACAAGTGAAGAAATTGTAACTTATTTTTCTAGAAGGGCTTTTTTTCAGGAGTGACCTGTCAAGTATACTGTTAGATTAATTTTCTTCTTCTTCAGTGTGTGCTTTTTTGACTTCTGCAGCCCACAGCTTTTCTATGTGAATGTTTTAGGTGCCTCCTTTGTCTGTTAGTGATTGGGACACAGTTCTCTACACATTAGTCAGAGGAAATTTTTAATTGATGATGACTTTAATCTCTGTGCAGGTAGCTAAAACACTAATGACTTAAACACAAGATTAGGCAAATGTGGTATGCATACTTGTCCAGAGGAGAAAATCTCTCTGTCAGAAACAGTATCCTTATTTAAAAAATTGCAGTGCTAAGCTCACTGAAACATAGTTGACCATAGCTCACACGTATTTTCAAGTGATATCTGAAGTATGAAAATATTTCTAAGGAACTCCACAGTAGAAAATTTCTTAATGTGCTGAGTAAACTAGGGCCTGGAAGTGGTTAAACCTGTCAAGAGCTCTTTCTTAATGATTGCTGCTTTATTCTAGAAAATAAAAAAACAAACCTCTGCATTCAGAAAGTTTTGCTTTGAGTGGGTGTATGTTTGTGTGGGTGTGTACCAAACTGTAAAGCACAAACTAACAGGGACCAAGTACTGGGCTTGCTGATGCTGTGGCCAAAGTGCTATTAAATTGTCTAATTACTTTCTACTAGTTTACAGTCTCTAGGAGTGCTGAAATGCACTATTTTCAATGCTTGTAGGAACGCAACCAGGCACAACACAACTGATGAAGTTTTAATTTCATATGGATGGCAATTATCCATGAGACCCTGCTTAATAAAGCTACTATCATTATAGTTGAACATTAGGTTAACTCTTGTAGAAAACATGGTGTTTACTGTATCATACTTTTACCTGAAGAGGCAATATTCTGATCCCAGGTAATATATGGACTAAAGCATAATCTGCATGATTTTATTCATTAATCTTGTGATAAATTCATAAGAGCTGTAAAAGCTTTGTGTTTCCATTATTTCTTCTCGCATTCATGACAGCTCAGTGAAGATGCATCTTATGTCTGTGGAATATTCCAGGCAGAAATAACTTACAAGTTGCATGAAGATTTAATACGCTTATGTACTTTCATTGTTTGCCTATGGAACCTCCAAGGTCACATGCAATTTTGCTTTCTAAGATGGTTCATCTGGGACTGATCCCAGAGCTTAATTCCCAGCCCACTGACTTGAATCCCTGAGCAGCAGTGTGTTTTCCAAATTGTCAGGAGTCCCAAGCAGGAACAGCTTGAGACTAAATTTATGTCTCTTGGGGAGAAAAAGCTATTGCCTGGTGGTTCTATCCTTGTGGGTTGGGGTGGGGGCGGGTAAATAAAAAGTAAAAAGGCAGTGACTAGCTTTTTTATAAATCTGAAGAATAACACAGTAGTGTTATATCCTAGGAATGGATTACTTTGGAATTGATTTGCTCACTTTTTGAAGGATCTGTCCTTCATTGATTTTGTTATTTAGACCTTTTCTTGTCGGAGCTTTTTCTTGCCTTCTAAGCTTTGAGAGCTCACAGTGTCCTGAACTCAAAGCTGTTGTCTAGTTACAGTCAGAAAATTGAGCCTGCTTTGGACTTCTTATATTTATTCATCATTTTATTGGAAAACATTTGTTCTGAAGGTTAATGATTGTCTATATGCCTATGAGAGATACAGAAATTTGTATCTGTGCGGGAAGGGAGGTTAATCTAATGTCACAAGTGAAAATTCATTTAAAATTGTTTTAATTAGTCTGCATTTTGGTCTCAGGGAAACTGAAAGCCAGGATAAAGTGGCCTGAGCATTTCTAGGCACTCTGTACTCTCTCAGGCGTGTATCATTTTGGTTCAGGTTTTCAGACATCTACTGGAAAGCTCAAAACTAATTTAGTACAAAAAGCATTTTCTTAAAATACCTGCTGTGCCCATCAACTACTCAGATGCAAAAGGAGCACATTTTAAAGCTTTCCCTATTAGGAGAATAAAGTATGTTGATTACACAAATTTTAATGTGGAAGATGATTATTTTACTTGACTTAATGTTTAACTGAATTTTAGGCCACTAACAATTTGAACATTTCACAAAATATTTCTGCTTCCCCAAGAGAATCCTGACCTATCAGAAGCAAGAGACAGCCTTAAAACCACAAAAATAAGGCCAGGTCTATAGTATCAGTCCTGCTTCTGTTTATGGCTTTGTTTATGGAAAATGTCCACAATTGAATACAAATGCACAAACATGTATTTTGTTTTTCTTGGTCAATGGTCGTTTGTTTGTAGTAGTAGAGCAAAAAGAGTTTGCACTACATTTCAAGAGTGACAGCTGAAAGGAGAATTACTACTGAGAAACCACTTCAAGTTAAAATTTTATTCAGTAGGAATTCTAGACTTGGAATATTTCAGTCTTATAAAAGGAGCTAAATCATGAAATTCATTAATTTATATACCAAGAGGACATGTTTTGCTTACATTGTCCTCTTGATCACAAAGATATTAAAATGCCATTGTACAGTGCAAAGACCTTAAAATGCTCATCGTAGAATCATAGAATCATAGAATCAGCCAGGTGGGAAGAGACCTCAAAGATCATTGAGTCCAACCCTACCGTGGTTACTAGACCATGGCACTAAGTGCCACATCCGGTCTTGTCTTGGAAACCTCTAGGGGTGGTGAATCTACCACCTCCCTGGGCAGGATTTTAGGAGGCAATCAGATTGAAATGAGTGCACCAGACTAGCTTTGAAAGAACTAATAAAAGATATAAGGGATAGCTTTCCAAATGCTGCTTTAGAGAGGCAAAGGAAAAGCTTTGTTTATCCTTGATCATTGTTGGTTTTAGCAAGGTACTACTTTGCAGTATGATCACTGAAGGCATTCAGGTTAGAAATTGCAAACAGGTGCAAAGAGTTACATAAATGAGAGCATTACTGAGATAGTGGGTTTAGGTATGGAAAGTGATTTGTTGGGTGAAAAGTTTAGATCAGTTACTACATTGTGATTTTAATAATAGTACTATCTTATTTCATGTAGTTAGGAATTCTGTCTAGGGAAAACTTATGATTATGGGTTTTCTCTTTTAATGTTAACTCAGTTTCCCTAGGGAAAGTTTCTACCATTCTGAACTGCCCAGTTGGGCATAACATCATCATATCCTAATGATACCCACAGATTCACAAGCAATTCAATGAACATAAGTTTACAGAGTGGTGCTTACAGAAAAGAAAAGCATTTTCATGAATCAATAATGCATTTTAGAATAGCTTCTTTTGAGCTGGATGAGGATATAATCTTCCGAACAATTTTAGGTTTAAGCAAAGGAGTATACATTGCCCAGAAGATATTATAATAAGAGCTCAAAGAGAAAACAAAATACATGAACTTTGCAAGCTTGTATGAGAGTCAATGAAAAATAATTTGCTTCAATGGTAATTAAGATATTATTATTATTAAATATTAATGAGTAATAAATTAATAATTGCATCTCAATTTGTGTTTGGATCATCACTAATGATTTAAGTGAGGCTTGTCTTCTCAGTGTGCACTGAATTACTATCTGAAGGCTGATTTTGTTCTGGGAATGGTTTAGCTGGGAAAAGTTGTCCCTTGCAGCAGCATTCCAGATTCCAGAACCCCTCTTGGTGGTTTGGCTTCTCTCTGCATTGACTGCTAGCACAGCTCAGACTAGTGTGACAGATCCTAAAGTATTGCAAGCTGCATTCTGGTGAATTAGGGAAAACTGAAATTGCAGGTTTTTTCTTGTTAGAAAGTAGGGCTCTGGATTTGTTATGAGCCACTGATCAATCCCTGTCTGACAGGAGTTTCAGTAAGCACCTGGAACAATGCATGCTGAAAGTGGGAGACACTGGAATTACCATAACTAAGCTTTACTTATCTTTTAGATATCTCTTTTTCCCTATAGGACTGCATGAATATAATTATGTGCACTTGGCACTCTTGGAATTTTCTAACTCAGTTGTTAAAAGAGGCTATAAAACACAAACTGTTAACCATACTTTGTGAGGGACAAAAATCTCAGTGAGACCATCATGGTTATTGCCTTCCTTTTCATTTTGGCTTGTTTTAAACTCAAAAGCAAAAAGTAAAATATCTCTGATAAACCGAAATGATAGGAACAATTCAGGACTTCTGGACATCATTCCTTTAAGAAAAGGCTATCCCCCTCTCCTAACTGTAGATATGTTATATAAAAACCAAAGAGAATAAAACCGAACCAAAACATACCCAACCAAGCAAGATGAACACATTACTTGTTATTACACCAGCTGTAAGAAGAGTTTTTAAAAATACTAAAGAATTGTCATTCAAGTAGCTTAGAGTTGGGTTGCTGGATTTAAATTACATTCAGTCTAAACAATTTGGGTTTGGCTTTTGTCATTTTCTTTATTTTTAATTATTTTAATCTGTGTTTCCAAAATAAATATTTGCTTGGATGAAAGAATTATTTTTTTGAGCCAAAGTCATTTGCAAATTTGGCATAATCTTAGAATTCATTTTAAATGTCCTGAAGTATCACATTTTTACAATATTTTTCAATGGCAAGATATTTATTCTGCTGTAATGAAAATTTCTGCATTTCTGTACTGAAAATGGAATATATTCCTATTTTGGAATTAAATTTGATGTCTGTTGTTTCACTAGTTAATACAGCTAGTAATGCAGTTCTGCATCAAAGTCACGGGAAGATTATGCCTCTTAGTGCTTTAAATGTGCAAAGATTTAATGGCCTGAAGAATTTAGTCTTGGAGACTGCTTTTATTTATGTGTACATTCATGATCACTTAAGTGCAAAGCCAGCTGTAAATAAACTCTTTATAGCTGGAAAAATCTTTTAAAGTATGCTGTATAAATGCCTCTTACTTAAGTGGCTATGAGCTGTCTAAGCTCATAATAGGAAACAAATTTTTCTTTTCTTTCACATAAAGAAAAGCCACAAAGCTTTTACAACTCATATTTTTGGAGAAAAGAGCAGTGAGGTCTTGATATACATTCTTAAATGTAAAATGCTGTTAAATTGTGAATGTCAGATAATGCAAGTGGAATATTGTGTTGAAAAAATGAGAATTTCATTCATCTTCATAATTTCATGCTTCAGGGAATAGACAGCATTTCTTGGATCAAAAAATAATATTTGTCTCTTCATCTATGGTCTAGTTTACCATATATATTCTGAATTTTTTCTTCTCTTCTTTATCCTAAGGTGGAATCCACGAAAAAGCCTTCAGTATTTTTGTCCACTTTAGTAGCACGTCCTTAGGTTTTTCACATTCCCATCCAACCAGCATCCTCACCACAAGAGCACAGAGCCAAGCTGCTTCCCTTAAACATGTTTCTCATTTGGAGTTAAGTATTATGGCATATGGACATTTTTCTACGTGAACATTGAGGAGGACTGAAATTTGGACCAATCCAAACGGGTACTCTACCTCCTGTGTTAAAAAGCTTGATTTTCAATCCCCAAAAGAAAATTTAAATATTGCCTTGCAGCAGGTAATATTTGACTATTTAGTGATAAAGTTCTGAAACCTGAGAAATAGCTATGAAATGGAATTATTAATGCATGATTAACTGTGTTGACTCAATTGTAATAGCTACCTAAAACCATAAAGCTGTAACTAATGCACTACAGCTACTTCTGAAATAAGAACTTGGTTTAGTGGTGAACCTGGCATTGTTAGGTTAATGGTTGGACTTGATGATCTTAGAGGTCTTTTCCAGCCTTAATGATTCTATAATTGAGTGTCTGTTTTGTCATATGGTCAACCAACGTAGAAAATGTAGAATTATTTTTGCATGTGATTTTAGTAATGAAGTAACCATCTGCTATGTATGTTTGTTTGTTTCAAATCCATGGAGACTATTTTCCTTTAGAAATTAACAAATTATATTGCATAGAAAAGAACACCAGCACAATGGCATCCTGAACTTGACAGAGTTCCATACTGATGCAATTTATCAATGCTAGTAATTATTCCTAGTATAATAATTGCTTAGGCTAGATATTGTCAGTGATGAGCGTTAAAAAAAATGAAACAACAAACACCACAACAAAAAGAGCATTTTTGTCATATTGCCTGAAAATTCTCCTCGCACACATCTGCATTGTGAAATGAGAAGTAGTGCTAATACTGAACCAGCCCCAGATAGATTGACACAAGCTAGTCCACAAAGCGCGGTATGGTAAGCATAATTATTGAACTTGGTCATAAGTCTTCTTGTCTGCAGTAGTTTAGATATTTGGAATAACTAAATTTGTCAACTTTCATGTTGAAAATGAATGGTCAAGAATAGATTGCCCATTAGCCATAACTTTTAAAGCTCTGGTGCACCCAACTTGCAGTAAAATTATTAAAGGGAAAAAAAAAACCAAACTGAAAAAGAAACAAGAAAAAGGTTGGGGTTTTGTCAGTTTTAGTTCTAATTGCAACAACCTCTATCTTGAAAGTGATGCTTTGCATGATTGGTTCCATTATGTCTAGTACTGAGAGGCTGAATACTTTCATCTGCATAATGCTGTGATGGAGTATAATTAGAAAAATGCTATTTTGAGTCTGAAGAAGCTTTCTGTTGCCCTACCCATCTAAAAACTATTGTCTCATTAAGGAGCTGTAAATTATATCGTGTCTTCTGTCAGCAGTTCAACTTTTGTTATATTTGACCAAGTGAGCTAAAATACCGTGAAATAAAGTATAATATTGAAACACTTTCCTAAACACTCTTTTAATATAGCCATCCCAGAGAGTGTAGCCTCCTAAATAGCTCAGAGAGAACATTTGCAGTTATAAAATGACAGTGGCTTGTTGAAAAACTGCTTGTTGCATATGTGCATCCTCAAGGACCTTACAAGAACAATCTGTTTGCTGCCATTAGCTACTCTGTAGTCATTATTAGCCATTATCTGACTATTTCTTGAGTTCAGTGCTGGTTATATGATCTTGCTGGCAGGCAGATCAAGTGGTCACCTGACTTGCATTAATGAGTTCTCAGTTCATTCATAGTATGAGCTGCTATGTTCTTTATCCCGCCCTAAGGATTAAGGAACATTTAGGATGTCACTTCCTTGGCCTCTGTGCCTCAAACAAGGGTCCTTGTGATATAGCATATACAGTGAATATAGATACAAAGCAGCTGTAAACAACAGCTCAAAGGAAGGGTATCACACTTGAAATATTGCATAGATATAATTACAACATCTTTCTAGAACTAGCACTTTTGATAACCTTCTTGGGAAAATAAGGATCAGATGTCCTTATCTGATTACAGTAAATAACCTACAGGCATCCCAGTTAAGCGAATTACCATCCCAATTAAGCTGCAGTTCTTGCTGATAAGTATCATTAGGTTTAATTCCATTCCTTGGAAAATGTCCTGATTAAGGCTATTTCTCAATTTAGTGGTATATAATCTAATAGCTATAAAAAAAAGTGACATTTGAAGCAGAAATGCAAAAGAAAAGTTGAATAAATCCACAATATGAGCATAGGTTTGGGTGAAATTCATCCCAGCTAGCACAGGACGTTAGAAGAAATATTGTCATGATTGCTTCAGTTAGTTTTGATATCCCACGTAGAATAAAAGTGAGTCCTACAAAATGTGCTATTTTCCCCTTTAAGATGGTATCAGTTTATTGTAAGAAAATCAATTACCTGATCATAGAGAAAATTTAGAAGATGGGGAGAAAGAAGATATCATCCATTTCAAAAAGAAACTTTTCATAGGGGCACATCATAGGAAGGATTTCTCATAGCTGAGGAAGAATTTCTTGTTGAAATAAGTTAGTTACAGACAGGCTATACAGACAGTATGTTTGGCCTGGTGAAAATGTGGGAAGTAGGAGAGCAAGTTCAATCAAATATATTGAGCTACAGCAAAGTTGAATCTCCCATATTTAGCTCAACACTACCTGTTTATTATGTTATTATAGACTCATCTATAACCAGGAGGTGGGAAGTTACTTTTCTAAAATAAAGCACTACTATTAAAAGCAACTATTTAAAATAGTTATTATTTAAAACACAGAAAATGTTATTTTCTGAAAATAGGAAAAAGAAATAGAAGTGCAAATGGGATGATGGAACATGATGGCTAAGGAGAAACAGAAGCAGAAGGAGAAATTCCAGTTTAGAAGCAGCATCTTTCCATGATGGGGGAGAAGACAGCTAAATGAACAGAACCTCCCCTTAGGGAGTAGAGCTGTTAGGGAAAGTGGTGCTGGCTGGTAAACTCTAACCCTTTCTCTTAGCCTTTTTCAAGAACTGCAGTGATTTTACTGGTATATTAAAAGGAAATATATTCAGTACAGCTAAAATGTTACAGTCTTAAGAGTTCACTGTTTATACTGAGGGCATTATAAATTAGGAGCTTGTAATTATTAAAGCACCAAGCAAATGTCCTAGAAAAACTGCCAGGAATATTTTCTGCTGTGGCAGTAGAGATTTAGGAACAGAGGAAATTTTCTAAGGTCTCCTGGTGCACCCTCTGCTCCAAGTAAGATTAATGATAGGTCAGGTTGCTCAGGGCTATGCCATGGCACCAGCCAGGAAGAGGAGCTGATAGCAAAAGATCTGTGAAGATACTTTATGAGCTATCAAACCCCACAGTTCTCTCATACTATCAAAGGACATAAACCCAATGCTCCTTTTAATTTGTGTTGTGATTGAATCTCTGAAATATTTAAACAGATTTTTTTTACCCCTGCCCAAGAATTGTCTATTGCAATGGGTTTTTGAAGCTGGGTAAAGGCTTTCCTAAGGTTGGGAAACTCTGGAAATGTCAAAAGATATGTATTAACATATAAGATCAGCATAGACTGTCTTCTGTAACATGAAATCTATACTTTTCTGCATTGAGAACTACAAAATGGATTTGAATATTTTGAAACAACATTTTCTAATAAATTGGTGTTGCTGTGTATAACTTAATGCTCTATGCAAAGTGTTCCTGGTAAAGCAAAGTCCCTATAAAATGTACTGTACCTCATAAAACTAGTGACAAAATCCATGGGCAAAAGCATGGGCTTCTATATAATAATGGTGCATGTAATAGTCCAGTGTGCAATAGAATATCTTGCATAAAAGATGCCAATGGTTATACAAGCTGCAAAATACTTGACACTTCCAGAAATGCACAGTGCAGCATATAAAGCATAAATTCCAATGTGTTGCTTATAGTTTATAGGAAAAAAAAAAAAAAGGTCTGCTTGTAAATAAGAATCCAATTTCCCAGGCAATCTAAGCAATTGTAAAAGAAGTACTCCAGCAGAGAGTGGCACAGTCAGAGAGGAAAATAAAATCTAATATATCAGCGCATATAACTTTCTACAGGATGTGACACACTATAAAGGTCATTACGCCCATCACTACAGCCTAACATTTTGTAGCAGAATTTGATCTTCCTTGTTTGTGAAGCATATGCTAAACAGAAAAGGAGCATAGTTGTTGTTATTTAAAGTTGACAGCCAAAATAACCCTTAGTGCTTTGCCTTCAACTCCAAGTGACCGAATGTTCAAAGGTATGCTTGAGGGATCTCTAGCTCTGTGGTGTGTGAATAGGTATCAAGGTTGAAAATCCCACGTGCCATCCATCCTTGCCCTTTTTCACTCGTCTTCTCACTCATAGCTGTGTTTGTTGCTTTATTTTTTCAAAAATTTTGTTAAGTAAACATACTTAAAATCCACTCCTTTTATGAAAATAAGACGTTTTTTCAAAAAAAAAAAGACCTCTTCTCAGATTTGAAACACCCTGGGTCTCCCTCAAAATGAATGCCTTATGAATTGTTCACATGTGCACTTTCTATAACAGAAAATGAAGTGGCTTTCTACCCTTCATAAAATTCTGAATGTTGGTATCACTTCTGTCGTGGTTTAACGCCAGGCAGCAGCCAAGCCCCACACAGCCACTCGCTCACTCCCCCACCAGCAGGGGCAGGAAGAGAATCAGAAGGGCAAAAGCTAGAAAACTCATGGGTTGAAATAAAGACAGTTTAATAGGGAAAGCAAAAGCCACACACACAGACAAAACAAAGCAAGAAACTAATTCACTGTTTTCCATGGGCAGTCAGGTGTTCAGCCTTCTCCAGGAGATCAAGACTCAAGCACGTGTAATGGTTACTTGTGAAGACAAACACCATCACCCCAAACATCTCCCCCTTTCCTTCTTCTTTCTCCTGCTTTATTTACTGAGCATGATGTCATATGGTGTGGAATATCCCTTTGGTCAGTTTGGGTCACCTGTCCCAGCTGTGTCTCCTCCCATCCTCTCATGCACCCCCAACTTTCTTGCCTGCATGGCAGTATGGAAAGCAGAAAAGACCTTGACTTTGTGTAAGCTCTGCTAAGTAACAACAAAAACATATCTATAGTATTGGCCCTGTGATCTGCACAAATCCAAAACATAGCCCCATACTAGTCACTGTGAAGAAAGTTAGTTCTACCCCATCCTAAATCAGCACAACCTCTTTGCTGCGATCGGGAAACATTCATCTAAACAAACCTCAGCTTAATTTCTGGTAACTTCTGAATGCTACATGTATACATTTATTTATTTATTTTCTGAGAGAGAAATGGAAATATTTTGGTTTTGGTTTTAACACTGATGCCAACTAATAAGCAATTTGTCAGGTTAAGATAAAACTATCTTTAAACAGTGCTGAAAAAATGCTGGTGGTTTAAATAACCATTCTGAATCTCTCAGAGGGGACTGGACCTAGATAAGTAAGTCGCACAGGAATACATATTACAAATTTTAGGTATCACAGAATTCTATAGATTAGGGAAGTATACTGAGAAATTGCTTAGGAGTTTTGGTGCAAGCAATAAAAAAGAAAAGGTAATATGAGCAACAAACCTAAAATGTTGTTTTCTAAAGCATGGAACCTACAGCATGTAGGCCTCAAATATAAAGAGCAAATCGGGTTGTGGTTTCAAGTCCACTTCAGTCTCATTAAATTTTTGGAATTGGATAACAGCTTGTCTCTGCCTTTCACAACTACAGAATATCAATACAGTGGCCGTTGAGTATTCCAAGAGAATGCTTTGGGGAAAATATGGCTAATAATCCTTAACTGAAGTCATTAGACAAATACTTGCAAGGAATGGATTGCCATTTAGAGTCAGGACTGAATAATGACTTGTTAAAGTTATTCTAAGGGACTGACCCACCCAGTTATTACATGCAGAAATCATGTTTCTAATATTAAACAAGCTCTTCTACTGGTAGAAAGCTGCTAGGAGTATGAAAAAAGTGGGATAGAATTATCATTACTGTCCCAGTTTAAAAGTTCCCATTAAAAATAAAGATACATAATGACCAGTAAGAACTATTGCAGAGTAGCAGGGATTTAAGATAAAATGGATGCAAGTAAGCAGCTTTATGGCAGATCAGTAGTAATGCTGTGTTAAAATATGCAGTGCCTTAGGGATGGAGAAACTATTCCAACCTGATCACCACCTTCATTGCAATTGCCAAATGAGGGTAAGAGAAGTTAAGGCTGTGCTGTTTAAAAGTTCCCTGCTGCAATTTTTTTTTGTTTTCACACAAAGCATCTTTAGGTAGTCATGGCCAGAGAGGGCCCTGGAAGGGGTAAGGAATCAGTGATGGAGCCGTTTGGGTCTTGTGATGTTATCTGTTCAACATCTGTTCTTTGAAATTTTTTTTTGCCATGAGAAGTTGACTATATGAGAGGATGCAGAGTCTTCTTCAGAGGAAAATGAGTTTCAAGTCTCACAGTTTTTAACACAAAAGATATACCTGAGCACAAATATGAGAAGACTGCTTAATTTTTGTGAAGGTGAAATGGTTACTTCTGAGTTACATGAGCAGACGAGTGCAAAACACAGCAGTTCTCATCAGGGAATTTATTTTGGACATATAATGTCACTAATGATGACCATCAGGGTGACAGTACTAATCATTTTATTCATGTTTAATGAGCATAAATAAATTATGGCCTGTGTCCACAGATGGCAGATATGCACACTCATAGTTACCAAACATAGCTGAGATATTCATTGCATCCCTATCCTGTATTTTCCTTGGCATTCAACAATAGCATTACACAGTGATGAGAGACTGGTTTTGGTCTTTGGTTCACCATCTTTTCTTGTAACATTGTTAGGATAGAATCCAGAGCTTCCTGGAATGTGTCCTAAGTATTACACTACAGTTGTCATCATAATTCCACTTCTGTCTTGGTCCAGTGGATTTCAAATTATTGCAATGTGTTTAGTTTGTTATCACAGCACAGAAGAAATAAAATATTTCTTTGTTTCCATGCATGACATTCCTTGAATGGTCTATGAGCTGGTTGGTTAGTATACTTGACAGGAGTGAATGAAGCAGAGAATGGAAGAAGCATGACTCACCATATTAGAAAGAAGAGGTCTTCTCCTATGTCTTGTCTGAGTTTCCTAACCAGTGGTTAGGACCTCCTCATTTAAAAAATTAAAAAGTAAAATTGAAGTTGCAGCTGAAATCTGGTATATCAGGGTTCGGTAAGCATGTTGAACTTGGAGAACCATAGTGAATTAAGATACATTCAATAAATCAAGAAATCAGATGAAAAAAATCAGAAAAAAATTCTGCTTAGGCTTTAAAGTGAAAATGTTAGCAATCAATCCAGTCATTCAAGAACTAAAGCAATTCTCTGGTGGTGCTGGTGGATGAGAGGCTGGACAGGAGCTGGCAATGTGTGCCTGCAACCCAGAAAGTCAACTGTATCAGGGCTGTATCAAAAGCAGCATGGTCAGCAGGTTGTGGTAGGTGATTCTGCCCCTCCACTCTCGTAAGACCCCATCTGGAGTACTGTGTCCAGCTCTGGGGTCTCCCAGCACAGGAAGGACATCAGCTTGTTGGAGTAAGTCCAGAGGAGGGCCACCAAGTTGATTACAGGGATGGAGCACCTCTAATACCAGGAAAGGCTGGGAGAATTGTTTTCTTTCAGCCTGCAAAACTGAAGGCTTTGGGGTGACCTAACAGCAGCTTTGCAGTACCTGAAGGGAGCCTACAAGAATATGTAGTGACAGGACAAGAGGGAATGTCTTCACACTGAAACAGGGTTGGTTTAGATTAGTTATTAGGTAAAAAATTCTTTACTGTGAGAGTAGTGAGGCACTTAAACAAGTTGCTCAGAGAATTTGTGGATGCCCCATCCCTTGAAATGTTCAAGGCCAGGCTGGATGCAGCTCTAAGCAACCTGGTCTAGTGAAAGATGTTCTTGCCTATGGCAGGTGGGTTGGAACTAAATGATCTTTAAGATTCCTTCCAACCCAAACCGTTCTATGATTCTGTGATTCTGTGATAAAGTTGATCTATTAGAACTCTTGTACTGAGCAGAGAGATTAATGAAGTTAGTAAACTGAAAACATTAATGAGAGGGATACCACTGAACTTGTGTACTCTTCATGCCTGTAGCCATCTGAGCTAAGGTTGTTAGGAGGGAAATGCTCCTGGGGTCCTTTCCCAAGAATTGGTGCCCAGATTATCTTTGAGTATAAAACAGAAATGAGAGGAGAAACCATTAAGCTCTAATAAAACTCCTGAGATATTTGTCTATGAAGTAGGTGATCTGGGTTCTATATTTTTCTAAACTTGGAGAGTTCATACATTTCATCAGAGAACGCTAATAAATGAGTCTGGTGAGCAAACACTCCTCTTGGAGAGTTCATACATTTCATCAGAGGACGCTAATAAATGAGTCTGGTGAACAAACACTCCACTGAGCATGCTATTGTGAAATCAAAAATTCAAGTCCACAGATTGCCTCTTAGAAGGCAGGGCACATGGCAATGATGGAGTAGAGTTTGGGTTCCAGTCCTAACTTGTCCAGTGATTACTAAAAAATCCTCTCTAGTTGTTTTAATTGCACAAAATAAGCAACTTTGAACTGAAAGATGTGGGGAAAAGAAATGTAATCTTTTCTTGCCTTTTCTTACTTAATGGTTAACTTGGAGGTAATGATTTTGTTAAAATGTGCCCAATTATGGCTCTTCTTTTTCTGCACTGTGCTGTATTCCCTCTTCTCATAAGGCAGCAAATAATTATTCACTACTGCCAGAGAACATTGTAGAGTGAAGAATCCTTTTCTACTGTATCATCTGGCACACAGAAATTTTCTGGTGCAGAGTTGCCTTCTAGTTCTTCTAGATGAAACTAATAGAAAACTTCATGCAATTCAAGCAGTGACATAATGATATTTTACACATTTGTATTCATTCTTCAGAGGGATTAGCATGGGAACATGTATTGCCAACTTATCCTCCCAGAAATGGTTTTGTTCAGTTTCCTCTCTTTTAGGGGAAGTGTCTTTTCAGAGCCCCTGACAGCTAAACAACGATGTATTACATATGAAGATGAGTAATTAAAAACTAATTCTTTAGTCATTATCCCCAAATTTTGTGAGATTTGTGTCAGCATTGAAGATAGGAACAAAACAGCTTGTTATTCTCTCTCCTCAGCTACTGAGATGAGCTGAGTTGCCACTTCCCTCCCCTCCCTAGTCACTGGTGTCACTGTACATTGTGCCTTTCCATCTTTCAATTGGCCTCCCTATCAATTCAATTCTGCCTCTTCTTTTACCCTATCTCACCCACAAAACCTTTTCCTTAGATAGTAGATGAATCCTTTTTTTTTTTTGCTATTTAAAGGCATTATCCAAAAAAACAAAAGAGTTATGTTTGTTTACACAGCATAATAATAGAATTATCCAAAGTTCTCAAATACAAAACTGATGCAAAGTTTTTACTGCATTTTATAGGTTCATGATGGTTTCTTTTTCATTTCCACAGCTAATGAATGTGGGACAAAAACCACTGTTGACAGAGACACTTTCTATGTGTCTTTTTTCCCCTTTTCCTTAATAATACCACAGCCTTATCTTAAGCCCTGCAACTTCCTACAGTCCTTTTATATAATGAAGTTGAACTGAAAATACTTGTGGATAATCCCAAAAGTGTTAAATGGTTTGTTAAAGTTTCCCTCATGTGTTTAAATGGAAACTTTTCCTGGGAAAATCATGCATAAATTTGGCAACTTATTAGCCTTTTTAAAACTAGGTGGAGAGAAATTTTTATCCTGGTATTAAATATGAATGATTCTCCTTTTTTCTTTATCATTTAATGTTCACCTTTTTTACACCTTTTAGGGCACATCTGTTTCACACAATGAACACAATAAAACAATCTGCAGAACTGTTAAAAATACATTATGGCTCAGCCTGTTAACAGTGCTAATGAGGTTTTACTACTTGCAGGATTTGAAGGAACTCTGTCTAGGGGCACAAAGATGAACCACATGAACAAGCAGAGGTTGGTGTTAGCTCAGACATTTAAATCACACATAATTTCCCACTGTAGGCTTAGATAATGCCTTTGAAAGAGTAGATTACTTAATATCTGATTCAGCACTTACTAATTTTATGTATAGTTGCTTGGTGAATGTCAAAACCAGGTGAACATTTTTTAGGTGGAATTGGGATGGTCATGTATTTCTGTTGAAAAGGGGTCAGGTATTTTTACCGTATTTTTAACATTTTTATTATAACTTAACAATAGATATGAATGAAAATTCATTGTATGAAACAGATAACAAAGAAATGCAACAGGTCAAAACATAAAACTGAAGAAGATTAAAAATATGGCAAACTGCAATAACTAATGTAGAACCCCTTCCACAAATACTGAGCTGCTTCTTTTTTTTTTTTTTTTTTATTTATTTTGGAAGTTTCCCTCTCTCTGTTCACTGAATGTGTTTTCACACAGCCTAGTTTGTTTTGTTGTGGATCTTTTTTTTGTTAAAATCAAGGCTTTACCTACCTGTCCTAGTCTAGTCCCACTGGCAATTTGGCAATTAGAAATGTTTTGCATGCCCTCCCTATATCTACTATTGTAATATCTACCTGTATGTGGTTTACTTTGCCATGTAATCATTATGGATGACAAAGCATGGGAGAGAAGATTAATTAGACTATGCCAAGAGACAGAATATCCTCTTTGAATGTAAACATCTGATTATGCAAAAGCTTTTCCTTATTTGCTAATCCTTCAATAGATCCTTGATGCATCAGTGGAAATTTAAGACTTCTGATTGAAGTTTTTTATGATTAACCATATTCTAATATATTAATGAATAGTCTGTGGGCTGCTAGTATACTAGTTACTACCATTAGCAACTGATCAGTTCTAACCCTTGTCCCATTTCCTCTTGCTATGAACATACTAACACAAATTCAGTGCCACTGATGTAGGAGGTTTCACTCTTCCTAGGGACAGTTGTGGAGTCCTGATGTAGTTTTCATTAGACAGGAGGCATAGACAGAAATTCACAGCTGTCACATTTGCCTGCTTTTGGGTTTCCCCTGGGAAAACATACTTTAGAGGGATATCCCCTTCACTTGGCAAAAATTATTTTCATTTTCAGGGGGGTTTGTTTAGCTTCACATTTGTTAAACACAATTTTGGCTTCACCTTGGTGGAACTGAAATGCAGAACTTCCTGAAAGTGTGGTTATTTGAAAAATGATATGGGCAATACTATACTTAAGATCTGTATTTAAGAGTATGGCTCTTAAGTAGACAGTATAATCTGGGGATTTATCAGCAGAGGTGTGATGCTGCCTTCTAATACTGCCAGTATTCATCTAGTTTTATTTTCTGAGATGCTCTGTGATTCTACCAATGCAAGTGCAATATTGTTCTTGTTTTGCTATTCTATATCAGATTCTTTAAACCTGTTTTGCTTCTTTGAGGAAAAGAAATTATGAAGTATCCTGGAGATTAAATAAATATGTGGAGTCTTCATTTAAGTAATGCCAAGAAACATTGGAGTTAAGTCACAAAGACCCTAGTAAACAATCTTGTAGTCAAATGATCAAAAATAAAACTAGAGAACTAATGTATTATGTTGTTATGACAACTGAATATTTAGATTTAATTTTATCTAAGCAGAACTTCAGGGATTATCCCAGGCAAATACAGTAAACATATTTGCAAGCAAATTAAATATTCCCATCCAGATATTCTATCTCTAGTAATAATCAGTTATGTTTACTGTAGAATTATCTAATGTTTTGGATTCCCAATGACTTTATCATTAATCTGGTTCTGTACAATTTTGTTATATATTTTTGGCAGCTGACTACTCATCCTTCTTCTTGTCCAATCTGATTTCAGCTAGTGCTGGTTTTAGATTTTATTTTTCTCTATTGCAGCTCTATGTTCTTTTTTTCCTTCTTCAGCTGTTGCTTTAAACAACAGTTATTTCCCTGTCCTCTGTGGACTAAGCTGCCTTGTGTTTTCATGCCCTATGATCAGTGTACAATTCTTTTATTCCTCCACTTTTTTCTTACACCAGTGGCAATCTCTGTTGTCACTGAACAATTTATGGCAGTGTATGTGAACTGAGGACCTAGCTTAATGTGCTTAAGATTGTTCTGTGCTGATGGAATTTATAAGAATCCTGTCTTTATAAAGAGACCTCTGGTTTTCACTTAGTTTCTGTTCAGGTGCTCAAAGCAGTTTTTTTCCTCCAGTGGCACAGTGTCGTTGAGCAAATACTGAATATACTTAGCATGTAAAGTGCACTGTTCTTTTTGATGAAAGAGGAAATCAGATAAAATACGATTTTCCTATGCAGTTTTCAATACTGATTTTCTTTAATATTATGCTTTCAACTGAGTTTGTCGTTTTCAGTGTCACATTTAATATGAAAGTGCATTTCAAATGTAATCAGTCACTTGATTATGAGAAAATTAGAATTTGTGTTAATGAACGACTTTCTAAGATATATTGTTTTGTAATTACTAACTTTATGTACTAATGCAGCTGCATTTTCTAAAACAGTGTTTGGCTTCTTTATTTGTGTCTGGCTCAAAAGGAGTAAATTCTAACCACCTTTGATGATTAATCTTCACTACTGTCTGCCAGATCTCATTCTTTCATTCAGTTTTACCTTCTCAGCTTCAGTGGTGCTTCTGTTTCTCACTTGTGAACAGTTTTTTTTCCACTTGCAGAAGGAAAAAAACCTGGAAAAGACCCTTTGAAAAGAAATCACGTTGTTTTCCATGTGCATTAGGAAAAGTGATAAACAGAGTCATTAAATATATTTACAAATTGTCCTCTAGGGCAAAGAATACTTGAGCAGAATACTTTTCTCATTTTGTTTTTGTTTTCAATAGGAAGACAAAACTATTATATAGTCTACTTTACAGAGCCAGAGAAGTGTGGGACTGTCACTTAAACAGGTTTACAGATACACAGGCAAAAAGGAAATCACAAAAACCAAACAAGCAAAGAAGTAATTGCTGAATAAATAACTATCACTGCATCTGAGGCAGAGCAGTGTTCATGATGCTTTGTTTCAATCTCAAATACACTGAAACCTATAGCTGCAATTCCTACATAAGACTTGCTTATCTGATAAAACAACATGTCTTGCAACAGATTGTTTTTAAATATAGCACCTGTAAACCATAAACATGAACCACCACTGGGGTAGCTGCTATAGTCTTAGCTATGTTATAGTTTCAGCTATGTTATAATAAATAGAGGTGAAGCACTGCTTAATATATCTGGGCACTTTATGCTACTGCAGTGTTCATTTTTAATGTGTGATTACCTAATATACATAGTGTATAGTAAAATGCTAGATCCATTTTCAAAATTTAACAGATCAGAATTTTGTGATCAAATATACACTTTATGTAAAACCACAGTTATGCTGGCACTATGTTATCATAGGGCTAATGAAACATAAGCATAATCATAGTTTACATGCTATGCTTATAGATGTTTGTTATTTAATGTCAAAATATCATAGCCGTATTTCAACATTTTTTGATTTCTAATTTGTTAGTGTAACTGCATTAGGTGGAATCAATGAACCATATAATCTCCCATCAATGGCAGTCAGTGCTGAACATTCATCTTAAATAGAAGGAAAAGTTATAGTGGATAACTATGAAATAGCTACTTCATCTACAAAGTTTCTTCATATGCTCAACACATAGTAAGTACACCAAATAATGTTAATTTGTGCTCTTTAAAATTTAGCTCATTTTCTGTGTCAAATTACTATATGCACATTGGCGTCTCTTGGAAAGGAACTTCTGAATTTATAACAAGCATCAATTTAGGCAAACAGTCTCTGAGACTCTGAAACTTAAGTACAACTGAAGCCACAAATAATGAAAGCTGTCAGTGGGAAATTCACTGCACTGTCGTGACATATAGTGGCTTAGTCCATTCATCCCATGGACTTGTACACCTTCAGGTTCCTTAGAAGATCTTGAACTTGATCTTGTCTCGCAGCATGCAGTCCTTTATTCTCCCAGTCCCTGCCTTTGGGTTTTGTAATTTGGGCAATGTGGCTGGAGCACTTGCTACTGGAGGCTGAGGCAAAAAAGTCATTGAGTACATTAACCTTCTCTATGTCCTGGATAACCTGGTCTCCCATTTCTTCCAGAGAGGGTCTTTATTTTCCCTGGTCTGCCTTTTATCACTGACATAGCTATAGAAGCTTTTTTGTTGCTTCTTTTTCTTCTTTTGATAATTATTTGTTAGAATTTATTGGCATTGCTATGTACAAAATGGCTGTGTGTAACAGAATGGTTTGCACCCATATGTTAATTTGTTTCTGATTTGAACAATGCAGTTGGAGAACATTTAAATGCAGACTACAGTGTAGAACAGTAGTGGTTTGCACAGAAGCATTCATTTTGATGAACACTGAGAATTTCTTAACAACAGCCTCTGTCTCCCTACATATTTCAAGCAGATATCGGATTTTCTTACAAATCATCCAAAGATTTTTGTGGTTAGTACATTTTGTTCAAGATGGTATTAGGCTATAAATGCTCAGAGGTTGCTTAGAGCTGTCAAATTAACTTTTAAAAGCACTAATTAATCTTTGGTCCAATAATATATTCATTTGAACACTAATAAGTAATTTATCCAACTATCTGTAAACACAGACACCCAATATAGCACAGTAATTTTACTAAAATATCTTTGTGGAAAAACCTCTTACCAATTCCAGCAGAATGTTTCTCTCAACAAATCCCAGCAATTGGATGTATTCATTGAGCTAGAATTCTTGATAGAGTACTAGTTGAACAAAATAATAGTCTGGTCCAAAACTTCATAATTTAATGAAGGAAGCTTCATAATTCAAGAAAAATGTAGCGTAATTGAAAACATGTTCAGAAACAATTTTCCAATACTTTCTTCAGTGTAGATACATAATTAACTCTAATTTTATGTGTTCCCAAATTAAGCTATTCAAATGTATTTTTCTTAACAGCCATCATTATCTGGGGCCTAACTCAGCAGCATCTCCTCTGATTTTCAATACCGTTCCCTTTGCAGAGTGAAACTCTGCCTGTTCCCATCTTCTGTTTCACTCATGTAAAAATTCCCCTAGAGAATGAAGAAACAATTAATGAACATGTTCAATTTTCTGTGCAGGTGTGTACCCAATGTTTGTTTTGGAAGAGGACAGAAGCTCTAAGACTCTTGCTGTTCAGAGCTAAATTCTGTTGAATTCAGGTTCAGGTACAAGTGGTTACTCAAGACTGTTAAGGCTCTAGTTCAGTGTCTAGTATTTACTAGCAGTAATTCTCGTTTCCCTCACAAATCTCCAGTTTCTGCTTTCTTGATTTTGTGGATATTATAATAATTTTTCTTTCTCTCCTCTCCCTCATGCTCTTGTATGTGAAGCAGTCACATACTACAATGATAAGGAAGGAGAAAACATGTCAGCATTTTGAATTTCCTATAAAATGACAAAGATCTAGTGGCTTGAATAGCTTTAATTTTGGTCTTAGTTCATCATGCTAATAGTGACAATTGGCAGAACCAAGTCTATTCACTTTAATTCTTGGATATTAATTTGCTCTAAAAATTTAGAAGATGTAATCTTTTGGTATTTTAATAATATATAAGGACAATTACATTTAGTAAGATTTAATAATTTAGTGCTTTTATCATTATTAGTTAATTGTATTGCATTTTGATTTATTTTCCATTTCTGGTTCCTACAGGACAGCTGTAAATTAATTGCAGTAGACAATGTTCTCTGTGTAAGACAGAGAAATCTGTGTACTATGGAAGGGCCTTATCCCATGATACCCTGAATGAAAGAAAGGTCTCTTATTGATTTTAGCACCATTTTTCTCCTGTCATTACTGGTAAATTCACGGAATTACGAATGTGCAGATACAATTCTGAAGGACCATTTTCAAAGGAGTGGCTGTGGCAAAGCTCAGTGTAATTGTTGCTGCAGTCATGGTAGAATCCCTGAAGGCAACATAATATTCTTCTGTAATTATTAGTGTTAAGTTTGTAACTACACTGATTTTATGGTTTTTTGTTGGTTTTTCTTATTAAATAGGCAGTCAAAGGAAAGAGTTTGTGAGGGTTGTCTGATTCTGTCACTTTTTACCACTAACTCACTCTCATAACCACTCCTGTAATCAGGAGATAAGAAATATTCATTAACTGTGCATAAAGTACTGAGTGGGTTGAATTCACACCCTAGGGTTCTGGCCAAAGACAGATGTAGCAGCTGCCATTGGAGCAGTCCATCTGGAAATTGGCTATAATGTGCTAACTTCATTCCCCCAAATGGCCTGTGGCTGAATTACCACAGCCCTCAAAACTGAGTACAATGTCTTGCGAAAGAAAAGCAGTACAAGAGAATTTACAGACTTTATTCAAAATTATATAGTCTCTGTATTTAAGTCCTTCAGTAGTGTATTATGTAAGCAACATGACTTAACACATTCCCAGAAAAGGCAGAATTGTATGTGATATATGGTAAGGGACACAAAGACACCCCCAAAAAGCCCCACCAAAAGAAAATCCTGATGGTTTCAGTTTCCTGCAATAGAACACACTGGGAATGAAGTCTCAGGAATATGGTGGTGCATCAGCTTTCTAAATCAGCTTTTGAAAGCTAAGCATATCAGTGTTCAGAAACAAAGTTCTGATATTTCTAGGTCAATTATATATCTTTAGGCTAGTCTCAGTGATAGCTTCCCATTATATATAATTTTTGGCTTGAATTACAAGCAGAAAATATGGGTCAGAGGAAAGGAAATATTACTACCTTCATTTTACCAACAGGAAGAAGTGATACAGAGGTTTGAGTGATTTCTGTTACTTGCTTCCAGTCACATAGCTGTAAGGTTTTGAAAGGCTTTTCTGTCTTCCAAGGATGGATATACACTCATCTCTGTCTCACAATCCTATGTTCAGGTTACATCTGGGTGGATATCCATCTCCCAGCACAACTGATGAAACAAAGCTTTGGTTCCTATAGAGAAAAACTGATTTAACACATTGCAAGTCTCTCATGTGATACTCCAGACAGAATCCAGCTGGGAAACCACAATGATGGTGCATATTGTTAAACTCAGCTCCTGTGAATGAAAATAGCTTTTCTGTATGATGAAAGGGAAAAGCAAGTCACTTCATGAATGCCAGGATCTGAAGTAGGAGTAATAATGTTATGTGCAGGGCTCAAAATCAAGCCCTGCCATGTTTTTCTGGTTCCTTTAATCACTGTGTTTCAAATGTGCTACTTCCTTAGCATTCTGCCTTCCTTATTGTCTTTCACACCCATTGCTACATTTCTTCTTACAGAGTGAATAAGAGGATAGAGAGACTATCTTCTTCCTCTCATGTGCCCTGACCTGTACATAGAGTTTGGGCATCATTATCCACTTTGGAGTGTTACTACCTATAAGCTCTATTTATCTGGAAACTAACTTGTAGGTGTTTACAGCATTTATGAAATCATTTTAAAGCTTTATGACCCTTCTGTCAATGGAAAGCTAATTTCTTACTATGTTCAGAAGGATGTAAGTTTTAAAAGCTGTTTATTATCAGCTTGATATTCATACACTATTGTTCATTTTGCTCTTTAGTCATCCGTATTCTCCTTTTTTGAGAGAATGCCTCAGGCTTGTTCTTTTCACAGAATGCTGTGTATTCCTCATTCCATCCTCCACTTAGGAAGAATGGATTTTATTCAGAGTACAGACTCCTGTGCAGTGTATTTTCCCAATTTTCAATATTACTTGTTTACTATGATCAGGAACTGCTGGAGAGCAGAACAGAATAAAGCATGTGGGCTGTAAAATCTATACTTCATCCAAGGAAAAGCAACTATGAAGTGAATAAGTAAATATGATGTCCTTATTGGAATGCCCCATCTGCTGAATTTTGAACAAATAATATGTCTGCATCTTAGATTAAAAATGAAAGTCTATCTTACTTGAAGGAAATGTATTGCAGAGAGTTAAGAATTAGGAAGTTTTTTGAGCATATTACTGTAGGCTAAACCCCCAGGGTTTTATAGATTTAAAACTGATTCCTATCATGAAGACAAAGAGGAAATGAGATAGGGTGGGTTTGTTTGTTTGTTAGTTTGTTTGAAGAAGTAATTGTTAATTTTAAGAAATTTGCAGACAAAGTTTGATATTCCTAAAAGACCTGTCCAGCTTCCTAGATTCATTTCTCTAGCCCTGGAGCTTAGCTCTTGGTAAGTACTAGATTTTTGGTCAGCTGCTTTTCATAGTGGTCAAGAATGATTTTTTAAATTGACCTTTATTTTTTCATAAGAGGCTGAAAAATCATATCTAATGAAGCTAAAACAAACTCTGTGAAATGCTTTTAGGAATGTCATAGCTATTCTCACTGCATAAGCAGTTGATTGATAATATCTCCATAAAATATTTAATTAAGACTCAGAGAGGAAAACATTTTGGAGATAATTTGAATCCAATATACCTCATCTGTGTGAGTATTCTGACATATCTCAGTTTTTAAATTTTGAATTAGAAAAACATGAATGAATTTCTAAACTCATTGTAGACAAAACAGCAAAGTCACTTAGTAGAGTGAGATAAATACCTTTGTTTTGAATTCGTTCCATCAACTAATGCAGCATGACTACATATAAAGATGTGCAATTTGTTTTTAAAATATAAAGCAATCTTATGTAAATTTTAATTAGTCATTGTTAAGTTGTAATTTATATTCTTACAGGTAGTCTTAATGTAATTGGCAATTTATAGAAATGGAAGCAGTACTGGAAAATTGAAAATAGTAGGGATAGAAACTAGATGGTATTAGCACAAAGGCAAAAAATAAAGTTGGGATGCTGGACTTCTGGCAGGCTTTGTCCCATTTGTTCACCTGCCAGGAGGGGAGGCAACCTGCTGGATTGCAGTACTTCTCAAGAAATGACCCGTCCAGGAGCTGATGTCTCCTAGAGATTCAGTCACCTGTGGCCTGGCAAGGGGAAGAACTCCATGCCCTCCAGGCAGACAGTTGACAAAGCTAAGATACCTTCTTTTTTAACAGGGGAAGTGGAAAGGAGGCCTGGTCAGTCAGAAGGCAAGGTGGCCAAACAGAGGGCCTGGCCCGGCAGGATGGCCAAGCAGGAGAAGAACAGCTATCCCCTGAGCTTTCAAACCACAGTTCCTGTGTGCTTTGCACAGAAAGTTTGATGTGACACTTGGCAGATATATTTAGCTGAAGGTTTAACCTTTATTCTCTCAGGGTTTTTCTGGTGTAAAAGTAAGATGAAATTATCTCATACAGTGTCAATTTAAAATTTATGATCCACTACAGCAGCATCTTAGTATTTTCAACCTTTGACCACTGGAGGGTGTGGTGTGGGTTCATAGCTTGCATGGATTCCTTTCCAAGTGCTTTGGAGCTCGAAATTGTTGTACAGTATCTAATCTAAGTAATCTTAACACAGTGATTGCCTGAGTTTCCTATTAGAAGCCATTTCCTCCCTGAAAACTACTTCTAAGAATATTTATTGAATCATTCTGGGTACCACATGTTCATATTGTTGAAAGGAATATTGTGAGTCTGCCATAATTATCTAAACCATTGCTAGGATTATTGCCTTTCCTTTCACTTCATATTTTATATCTGAAAATAATTTAGCTTTTGCTGATTTGAATACTTAATCACTTGAACACATTTACTTTACACAGAATTGATTTCATAGAAAATCTTTTTTTTCCCAGCTGGAACTAGATAATGTGAATTACACTTAACTTACTTTTCAGCTAATTAATACATTTTATATATTTAGTTGTTGCAAACATTAATGATACATAGAAAAAGTAAGCAAAAATCAAAACCCATGAACATTTTATCTGAGTAATAGATATCTTACTCTTTTTTTTTTTTCATTCTTCATGGGCCAGGAATTTATTCTAGCAAAGATTAACATTTTCTAAGGTAATTCATGAATTCCTGAAACCTAAGAATTTTTTTTCCTTTATACTTTTTATTTCATGGAAATGGAAATAGGAGTGGAAACTTCAGGAAAATACTGAAATATTGTGTCAGTCTGACTGTGGATTGGAGAGTTCTAAAATAAGAATTTTATGTGTTGTTTCATAAGAAATAGAATATTACTGAGAATAAGAAGTAAAAATTTCTTGTTTCAAGTGAGAATCAACTAATCTCAGAAATTTATAGCAAAAATGTGGTTTGCAAAATTTTGAAAAAGTCACTATGTATATCCACATAAAACTGTGGATCGTGTATGGTGGTGTGGACTTTTAAGACCAGAAGAGCATGTAAACTTTTAAGCCCAGGGTAGAGTTTGTGATAGTATTTTAATTGTGTAATTTTCTTTTTATAAGGTTCCCCCAAAACTTGGGGACCAGAATTGCCCTGGGTGACTATATGAAAACACCTGCAACATCAAGATGTACATTTTCACTGAACACACTTATTTCCCCTTTAGTCCACAAGAACTAGCAGACAGGTCTGAGATGTAGTTTATTTCATGTTCCTTCAGATATCTGAGCTTCTCAAGTTAAATTATGGACTGAAGACCCTAATTTACCTTAAATAGTCATGAAATTAAGGAAAATTGTGGTGTTTCAGATGGCACCACAAAGATAACTCCATTCATGTCTTTTGTATGACTGCAAATGTATGGGCAGAAGTCAGGGCATGAGACAGAAGATTTCCTTCCTGTTCACCTAAGCATCCTTTTTCACACGATGCTTTGGGCAACAGGCCAGACAATAACAGGAAGCAGAGTTTTACAAGGTAAATTTTATTAAAAATACTAAATGAACATGATGAAAGACAAATATCCAGTATGCCAATTACTGTGATAAGTAACAGTATGAGCTTATTATAACAGAGTTATAAAAACTAATCAGATAATGCAAAGGATCATGTTAATCTGTGCACAAAATGCAATTTGTATTATCAGCAAAAAATGTGAAGCAAAATAGTGTAAAATTTATTATAATCCTCAGCTTTACTGACCACAAAACATGCACAAAGAAATATTTCAAAATTAATTGTTTTATGGTTAAGGTGTTTCCTTTCTGTGCTGAAAATCCATGTCCTCCCTTACGTTTCAAAGAAAAGAAAGGTTTTAATGGCAGACAAGAAATGCTCATGAGGATAGACTTACTGGGTCATTGGAATCATTCATCAGTATAGTGGAAGGGTAATTAAGAACCTATCCTAAAAAATTCTGATTAATGAATGTCTCAAGAGGCTGACACACTGCATGAGGTCCAGGAAAGCCTTGGCCCTGTCTTTAGAGCCAGCATCTGCTATTGAAATGTAATAACATAATATTTACCTAAATAGCTGTATTTCAGTAATGGTGCTGCTGAATCAATTGTGGTTTAAGTAAGTAAGAAGAAACAGTAAAGACAAGGAAAAAAATCTCTAACTTGATATATACTAGCTTTAAATACCCCTGAAAACCAGCTTTCCTCCAACAACTCTATATATGTCTCTCACTTTTTCCTGTAACATACCTTCACCACATCTCTCCCTGACATTTCTTTGCACCTTCTCCCTTCAACGTCTCTTTCATTCTACTAGTACCAATTACTTTTTCTTTCAGAGAACATTTTGTTAGTACATTATTTTTTAGACTCTGGCAAATTCTGCTCTAGAATTGTAACTGTGCTCTCTCTTTCAGAACTGAAGAAAGCCCTATGTGCCCAAAAGCTTGTCTGATTTTTTTTCCCAGTTATACTACTTTGGCCTAATAAAAGATTTGTCCTTTATTACAAGCCTCGCTTGCTTGCACTGTGCATGGGGCCTGGCACACGTAATGGAAACTTTAGAAAACTGTTCTTCTGAAATATATAAGGCTGAAGCTGAAGCAGATAGCAGATTCTATTAAAATGGTGAATTTTGTCTTAAGCATTTAGAAACATATTTAGCTTTGTTTCACTTGTGTTCTCTGAAACTCCTAGAAATCACAAGAGTCTTTTGTGTTCACCTGTCCCTCTGTGACTCCCTCCCTGCTCCCCTTTCTGTAAGTCATTCTCTTTTCTTCTTCTCTGACTTAAGGAAAGCTATAAATATCTGAAAGAAAAGGAGAAAGAAAGTGCTATAATTACCACCACAAGTATTTATTGCAGGTAGCAACTATCTAACTTTGATAATTTAAAGCAGAGGAGAAAAAACTTTCTATAACTACTAGTTGCATGCATAAACTCTCATTCTACAGGCTAAGTGTGCTGAGCTGATGCCAAGGATAAAGGGAGCTAGACATTCTCTGGTCTGTGTAAGCAGTTTGTGGATCTCTTGACACTTGGACAAGAATACTGAGAAATACTCCTTTCCATAGGAATTTGCAATGCTAGAATTAGTTTGTGAAATTCACTTTTGGTTTTAGAAGAGCAGTTTAACCTTAAAAGTTCATCGTTTTCTGTAAATCTCCTCACCCCCTTGCTCTTTTTTCTTGGCACTGCTCTATGCAGTTTTAGTTGGTTGCTTTTGAGCAAATTATATCTGACAAATAGTTTGTTACAGTGGGCAGGAGGAAATAAGGGACTATAAATGCCAACCACCCATGAACACATAAAGACGACAAAGAAAACCAATGAACTAAGTCAGAAAACATCACCTGTTTGACTCAGATGGGACTACAGTACTGTTGCTGTATGATGCTTCAACTTAAGACTTTTTATGTTACTCAAAACAGGACCTTTCAGCAAATACCATTGCATTGTCTCATGTCAAAGAAAAAGAAATAAAAAAAGTAGAAAAATGAAAGGAGTTTTTGGAAGGGAATCCAGAAGCCCCTGACTGTGGCTTTGGGTTTTCACCTTTCCTTTCCCTTTTCCCTTTCCTTTCCTTTCCTTTCCTTTCCTTTCCTTTCCTTTCCTTTCCTTTCCTTTCCTTTCCTTTCCTTTCCTTTCCTTTCCTTTCCTTTCCTTTCCTTTCCTTTCCTTTCCTTTCCTTTCCTTTCCTTTCCTTTCCTTTCCCTTTCCTTTCCTTTCCTGTCCTTTCCTTTTCATCCATGAACAGGAAAATAGAAGCAAATATTTTTACAGATTAACAACTTGGTTCTTCCTTTAACTTTCCCTTGGAGAGCTCATAAATAGTTTTCGTCAAAATAACTAAATCCTTCCCTTTGGCATTTTCTTCCTTGAGAATGAATTGTTCCAATACATGGGAAAATTAAAAAAAAAAAAAATGAAAAAAGAAGGATGGCAAAGGCTCTTTTCAATGTGGTTTTATATAGTACAAGCTAGCAGTAAAAATGTATAAAATATGAATGCCAGATATAACCTACATTTCCTGCTACACTTTGGTCCTTTGCTTTTAAGGAATTTATGTAGAGTATATGTGGATCATCCTTTATCCACGCTGCACATCTTATGTTCCTCTTCACATTCTATTATCTGAAAGGCAGTCTTTTTCCAAAAGATATCCAAAATGAAGACGTATCTCACAGATTGAGGCTGCCTGCTGCTGTGCCTGCTATCATTGTTCCTGTCACCAACATAAATGCTAGCAATCAGAGCAACAGTGAGCGAGGCAGAGGTGGTGACAAAAGCAATAGAGTCAGGAAAAGAGGCAGCAGTAATGCCGCAGGGACAGTTGCCATAATTTACCTCTATGAGGAGAGCTCAACTTATGCACTGCTGTATTTTAAAGCCTGGAAAAGAAGGTATTGCTTATCTTTTTAGATTGGTTCCCTTTAAACCTTATGAAGGTTTATGTGCATGTTCAGCTTCCTACACTTTAAGTAGAAGTTGACTTCAGACAGACTGGTCACAGAGCAGTAAGTTAAAAATCAACGTGTGTGCACAGACTCCCTTCCTTATGCACAAGAAAATCCTGTCTTTAAACACAAACCCAATCTGACCTGTTATCCTACATACTAAATGAACATCCTGCATTTTTAGTGAAGTGCTGACAACTTATTTTTTAAATTTTCTGGGCAAAGGACGAAAGAAAGAAAAGCCACCAAGGCTATGTCACAATGCAGTACTAACCTTTTAAATATGTAAATCAAATAAAAACTGCCAACTGGTGCTTAGGAGTTCAAAGTAAGTTTATGAATGCAATTATCTCAGTTTCTCTTATTTTTATGTTAAACTGTTCAGTTATAACTTTATTATAACTTTAGAGATAAATTTAAAAGAGAAACAGAATTAACAAAACTTTTTTCTCTTTTGGATACAGAATCAACTAAACTAGGCAACTTAATTTCATACAAAAATTCTGCACTATGCTGAGAGCTGATGAAGAACCTAAAATTGGAACACTGGACTGGAGACTGATGTAGAAAAGAAAGTATGTTAAAGATAAAGTCCAAGTACCTAAAAAAACTTTGAAAAATAGCTTGTATAACAGTTAATTTGAATATTGCTCATTAGCTGACTGAAAAAGTTTTAAAGTTCACTCAGTTCTATAGTCCATATCCCATTTCAGTCTAATGATAATGGGGACTTGATTCTTAAACTGTGCTGGATTCAAATGTCCAAGTTCAGTTCCCAGATCTGCTATGAAGGTCTTCATTGCTTTCAGCAAGTCTGAACCTCAATTTCTCCTCATTAAAATAGAACCTAATGCATTTTCCACTCTTTTGAAATAAAGGAAGAGATTGTTTTTATATTGTGCTGCATGTTACCTAGCACAATGGATTCCAAATCTTCTTTATTATCTCTTGGCTCTGTTACAAAATAGAGAAATAACCTCTTAAGTGTTTGGGCTTCACTGAACAGTTCCAGGAGCTGCACTAGAGAGATTTGATTCCTGCTTAGTGAACTGTTCTACCTCCTACAAGTCCCATATGGGCCAACAACCCAGAGGAGCAGCTCTTTTGCAGAGTCTGCCTATTCCTGCTCACAATGTGAATGGGCAAAAATAGCTGGTGTAAGAGTGCAAGGGGAAGGCTCTTTACACTTCAAATAGGCAAGATCTACTCATTTAGTAAAGATATAACTGACTGTACTGTATAAGAAGTTGTTTGTATTTAGATTATACAGTAATGGTATGGTTTATTTTCATAGCTATAGTAAACATAAAACTTACTTCCTGCTTACTCTGCCCAGGTCATGTTAATTGAAAACCACTTTTCTCCTTAATGTAAC